>NC_053390.1:840199814-840499814 GCF_905171765.1 Bufo bufo
GTGAGGGAGAGGGAGACTCCCCTTACACAGGAGTGCGGCTGAAGACAGGGTAAATGTCTGATTATTGTAAACCCTGAGAGACTACGTGTGAGGGAGAGAGAGACTCCCCTTATACAGGAGTGCGGCTGAAGACAGGGTAAATGTCTGATTATTGTAAACCCTGAGAGACGACGTGTAAGAGAGAGAGAGAGAGAGACTCCCCTTATACAGGAATGCGGCTGAAGACAGGGTAAATGTCTGATTATTGTACACCCTGAGAGACGACATGTGAGGGAGACGGAGACTCCCCTTATACAGGAGTGCGGCTGAAGACAGGGTAAATGTCTGATTATTGTAAACCCTGAGAGACGACGTGTGAGGGAGAAGGAGACTCCCCTTATACAGGAGTGCGGCTGAAGACAGGGTAAATGTCTGATTATTGTAAACCCAGAGAGACTACATGTGAGGGAGAGGGAGACTCCCCTTATACAGGAGTGCGGCTGAAGACAGGGTAAATGTCTGATTATTGTAAACCCTGAGAGACGACATGTGAGAGAGCGTGAGACTCCCCTTATACAGGAGTGCGGCTGAAGACAGGGTAAATGTCTGATTATTGTAAACCCTGAGAGACGACGTGTGAGGGAGAGAGAGAGACTCCCCTTATACAGGAGTGCGGCTGAAGATAGGGTAAATGTCTGATTATTGTAAACCCTGAGAGACTACGTGTGAGAGAGAAGGAGACTCCCCTTATACAGGAGTGCGGCTGAAGACAGAGTAAATGTCTGATTATTGTAAACCCTGAGAGACTACATGTGAGGGAGAAGGAGACTCCCCTTATACAGGAGTGCGGCTGAAGACAGGGTAAATGTCTGATTATTGTAAACCCTGAGAGACGACATGTGAGGGAGAAGGAGACTCCCCTTATACAGGAGTGCGGCTGAAGACAGGGTAAATGTCTGATTATTGTAAACCCTGAGAGACCACGTGTGAGGGAGAAGGAGACTCCCCTTATACAGGAGTGCGGCTGAAGACAGGGTAAATGTCTGATTATTGTAAACCCTGAGAGACGACATGTGAGTGAGAGGGAGACTCCCCTTATACAGGAGTGCGGCTGAAGACAGGGTAAATGTCTGATTATTGTAAACCCTGAGAGACGACATGTGAGGGAGAAGGAGACTCCCCTTATACAGGAGTGCGGCTGAAGACAGGGTAAATGTCTGATTATTGTAAACCCTGAGAGACGACATGTGAGGTAGAAGGAGACTCCCCTTATACAGGAGTGCGGCTGAAGACAGGGTAAATGTCTGATTATTGTAAACCCTGAGAGACGACATGTGAGGGAGACTGAGACTCCCCTTATACAGGAGTGCGGCTGAAGACAGGGTAAATGTCTGATTATTGTAAACCCTGAGAGACGACATGTGAGGGAGACGGAGACTCCCCTTATACAAGAGTGCGGCTGAAGACAGGGTAAATGTGTGATTATTGTAAACCCTGAGAGACGACATGTGAGGGAGACGGAGACTCCCCTTATACAGGAGTGCGGCTGAAGACAGGGTAAATGTCTGATTATTGTAAACCCTGAGAGACGACATGTGAGGGAGAAGGAGACTCCCCTTATACAGGAGTGCGGCTGAAGACAGGGTAAATGTCTGATTATTGTAAACCCTGAGAGACTACATGTGAGAGAGAGGGAGACTCCCCTTATACAGGAATGCGGCTGAAGACAGGGTAATGTCTGATTATTGTAAACCCTGAGAGACCACGTGTGAGGGAGAGAGAGAGACTCCCCTTACACAGGAGTGCAGCTGAAGACAGGGTAAATGTCTGATTATTGTAAACCCTGAGAGACGACATGTGAGAGAGAGAGAGACTCCCCTTATACAGGAGTGCGGCTGAAGACAGGGTAAATGTCTGATTATTGTAAACCCTGAGAGATGACGTGTGAGGGAGAGAGAGACTCCCCTTACACAGGAGTGCGGCTGAAGACAGGGTAAATGTCTGATTATTGTAAACCCTGAGAGACGACGTGTGAGAGAGAGGGAGACTCCCCTTATACAGGAGTGCGGCTGAAGACAGGGTAAATGTCTGATTATTGTAAACCCTGAGAGACGACGTGTGAGGTAGAAGGAGACTCCCCTTATATAGGAGTGCGTCTGAAGACAGGGTAAATGTCTGATTATTGTAAACCCTGAGAGACGACATGTGAGGGAGACTGAGACTCCCCTTATACAGGAGTGCGGCTGAAGACAGGGTAAATGTCTGATTATTGTAAACCCTGAGAGATGACGTGTGAGGGAGAAGGAGACTCCCCTTATACAGGAGTGCGGCTGAAGACAGGGTAAATGTCTGATTATTGTAAACCCTGAGAGACCACGTGTGAGGGAGAGAGAGAGACTCCCCTTATACAGGAGTGCGGCTGAATACAGGGTAAATGTCTGATTATTGTAAACCCTGAGAGACGACGTGTAAGAGAGAGAGAGACTCCCCTCATACAGGAGTGCGGCTGAAGACAGGGTAAATGTCTGATTATTGTAAACCCTGAGAGACGACATGTGAGGGAGAGGGAGACTCCCCTTATACAGGAGTGCGGCTGAAGACAGGGTAAATGTCTGATTATTGTAAACCCTGAGAGACTACATGTGAGGGAGAAGGAGACTCCCCTTATACAGGAGTGCGGCTGAAGACAGTGTAAATGTCTGATTACTGTAAACCCTGAGAGACGACATGTGAGGGAGAAGGAGACTCCCCTTACACAGGAGTGCGGCTGAAGACAGGGTAAATGTCTGATTATTGTAAACCCTGAGAGACGACGTGTGAGGGAGAAGGAGACTCCCCTTATACAGGAGTGCGGCTGAAGACAGGGTAAATGTCTGATTATTGTAAACCCAGAGAGACTACATGTGAGGGAGAGGGAGACTCCCCTTATACAGGAGTGCGGCTGAAGACAGTGTAAATGTCTGATTACTGTAAACCCTGAGAGACGACATGTGAGGGAGAAGGAGACTCCCCTTACACAGGAGTGCGGCTGAAGACAGGGTAAATGTCTGATTATTGTAAACCCTGAGAGACGACGTGTGAGGGAGAAGGAGACTCCCCTTATACAGGAGTGCGGCTAAAGACAGGGTAAATGTCTGATTATTGTAAACCCAGAGAGACTACATGTGAGGGAGAGGGAGACTCCCCTTATACAGGAGTGCGGCTGAAGACAGGGTAAATGTCTGATTATTGTAAACCCTGAGAGACGACATGTGAGAGAGCGTGAGACTCCCCTTATACAGGAGTGCGGCTGAAGACAGGGTAAATGTCTGATTATTGTAAACCCTGAGAGACGACGTGTGAGGGAGAGAGAGAGACTCCCCTTATACAGGAGTGCGACTGAAGATAGGGTAAATGTCTGATTATTGTAAACCCTGAGAGACTACGTGTGAGAGAGAAGGAGACTCCCCTTATACAGGAGTGCGGCTGAAGACAGAGTAAATGTCTGATTATTGTAAACCCTGAGAGACTACATGTGAGGGAGAAGGAGACTCCCCTTATACAGGAGTGCGGCTGAAGACAGGGTAAATGTCTGATTATTGTAAACCCTGAGAGACGACATGTGAGGGAGAAGGAGACTCCCCTTATACAGGAGTGCGGCTGAAGACAGGGTAAATGTGTGATTATTGTAAACCCTGAGAGACCACGTGTGAGGGAGAAGGAGACTCCCCTTATACAGGAGTGCGGCTGAAGACAGGGTAAATGTCTGATTATTGTAAACCCTGAGAGACGACATGTGAGGGAGAGGGAGACTCCCCTTACACAGGAGTGCGGCTGAAGACAGGGTAAATGTCTGATTATTGTAAACCCTGAGAGACGAAATGTGAGGGAGAAGGAGACTCCCCTTATACAGGAGTGCGGCTGAAGACAGGGTAAATGTCTGATTATTGTAAACCCTGAGAGACGACATGTGAGGGAGACAGAGACTCCCCTTATACAGGAGTGCGGCTGAAGACAGGGTAAATGTCTGATTATTGTAAACCCTGAGAGACGACATGTGAGGTAGAAGGAGACTCCCCTTATACAGGAGTGCGGCTGAAGACAGGGTAAATGTCTGATTATTGTAAACCCTGAGAGACGACATGTGAGGGAGACTGAGACTCCCCTTATACAGGAGTGCGGCTGAAGACAGGGTAAATGTCTGATTATTGTAAACCCTGAGAGACGACATGTGAGGGAGACGGAGACTCCCCTTATACAGGAGTGCGGCTGAAGACAGGGTAAATGTCTGATTATTGTAAACCCTGAGAGACGACATGTGAGGGAGACGGAGACTCCCCTTATACAGGAGTGCGGCTGAAGACAGGGTAAATGTCTGATTATTGTAAACCCTGAGAGACGACATGTGAGGGAGAAGGAGACTCCCCTTATACAGGAGTGCGGCTGAAGACAGGGTAAATGTCTGATTATTGTAAACCCTGAGAGACTACATGTGAGAGAGAGGGAGACTCCCCTTATACAGGAGTGCGGCTGAAGACAGGGTAAATGTCTGATTATTGTAAACCCTGAGAGACCACGTGTGAGGGAGAGAGAGAGACTCCCCTTACACAGGAGTGCAGCTGAAGACAGGGTAAATGTCTGATTATTGTAAACCCTGAGAGACGACATGTGAGAGAGAGAGAGAGACTCCCCTTATACAGGAGTGCGGCTGAAGACAGGGTAAATGTCTGATTATTGTAAACCCTGAGAGATGACGTGTGAGGGAGAGAGAGACTCCCCTTACACAGGAGTGCGGCTGAAGACAGGGTAAATGTCTGATTATTGTAAACCCTGAGAGACCACGTGTGAGGGAGAGAGAGAGACTCCCCTTATACAGGAGTGCGGCTGAAAACAGGGTAAATGTCTGATTATTGTAAACCCTGAGAGACGACGTGTGAGAGAGAGAGAGAGAGAGAGAGAGAGACTCCCCTCATACAGGAGTGCGGCTGAAGACAGGGTAAATGTCTGATTATTGTAAACCCTGAGAGACGACATGTGAGGGAGAGGGAGACTCCCCTTATACAGGAGTGCGGCTGAAGACAGGGTAAATGTCTGATTATTGTAAACCCTGAGAGACTACATGTGAGGGAGAAGGAGACTCCCCTTATACAGGAGTGCGGCTGAAGACAGGGTAAATGTCTGATTACTGTAAACCCTGAGAGACGACATGTGAGGGAGAAGGAGACTCCCCTTACACAGGAGTGCGGCTGAAGACAGGGTAAATGTCTGATTATTGTAAACCCTGAGAGACGACGTGTGAGGGAGAAGGAGACTCCCCTTATACAGGAGTGCGGCTGAAGACAGGGTAAATGTCTGATTATTGTAAACCCTGAGAGACTACATGTGAGGGAGAGGGAGACTCCCCTTATACAGGAGTGCGGCTGAAGACAGGGTAAATGTCTGATTACTGTAAACCCTGAGAGACGACATGTGAGGGAGAAGGAGACTCCCCTTACACAGGAGTGCGGCTGAAGACAGGGTAAATGTCTGATTATTGTAAACCCTGAGAGACGACGTGTGAGGGAGAAGGAGACTCCCCTTATACAGGAGTGCGGCTAAAGACAGGGTAAATGTCTGATTATTGTAAACCCAGAGAGACTACATGTGAGGGAGAGGGAGACTCCCCTTATACAGGAGTGCGGCTGAAGACAGGGTAAATGTCTGATTATTGTAAACCCTGAGAGACGACATGTGAGAGAGCGTGAGACTCCCCTTATACAGGAGTGCGGCTGAAGACAGGGTAAATGTCTGATTATTGTAAACCCTGAGAGACGACGTGTGAGGGAGAGAGAGAGACTCCCCTTATACAGGAGTGCGACTGAAGATAGGGTAAATGTCTGATTATTGTAAACCCTGAGAGACTACGTGTGAGAGAGAAGGAGACTCCCCTTATACAGGAGTGCGGCTGAAGACAGAGTAAATGTCTGATTATTGTAAACCCTGAGAGACTACATGTGAGGGAGAAGGAGACTCCCCTTATACAGGAGTGCGGCTGAAGACAGGGTAAATGTCTGATTATTGTAAACCCTGAGAGACGACATGTGAGGGAGAAGGAGACTCCCCTTATACAGGAGTGCGGCTGAAGACAGGGTAAATGTCTGATTATTGTAAACCCTGAGAGACCACGTGTGAGGGAGAAGGAGACTCCCCTTATACAGGAGTGCGGCTGAAGACAGGGTAAATGTCTGATTATTGTAAACCCTGAGAGACGACATGTGAGGGAGAGGGAGACTCCCCTTACACAGGAGTGCGGCTGAAGACAGGGTAAATGTCTGATTATTGTAAACCCTGAGAGACGAAATGTGAGGGAGAAGGAGACTCCCCTTATACAGGAGTGCGGCTGAAGACAGGGTAAATGTCTGATTATTGTAAACCCTGAGAGACGACATGTGAGGGAGACAGAGACTCCCCTTATACAGGAGTGCGGCTGAAGACAGGGTAAATGTCTGATTATTGTAAACCCTGAGAGACGACATGTGAGGTAGAAGGAGACTCCCCTTATACAGGAGTGCGGCTGAAGACAGGGTAAATGTCTGATTATTGTAAACCCTGAGAGACGACATGTGAGGGAGACTGAGACTCCCCTTATACAGGAGTGCGGCTGAAGACAGGGTAAATGTCTGATTATTGTAAACCCTGAGAGACGACATGTGAGGGAGACGGAGACTCCCCTTATACAAGAGTGCGGCTGAAGACAGGGTAAATGTGTGATTATTGTAAACCCTGAGAGACGACATGTGAGGGAGACGGAGACTCCCCTTATACAGGAGTGCGGCTGAAGACAGGGTAAATGTCTGATTATTGTAAACCCTGAGAGACGACATGTGAGGGAGAAGGAGACTCCCCTTATACAGGAGTGCGGCTGAAGACAGGGTAAATGTCTGATTATTGTAAACCCTGAGAGACTACATGTGAGAGAGAGGGAGACTCCCCTTATACAGGAATGCGGCTGAAGACAGGGTTAATGTCTGATTATTGTAAACCCTGAGAGACCACGTGTGAGGGAGAGAGAGAGACTCCCCTTACACAGGAGTGCAGCTGAAGACAGGGTAAATGTCTGATTATTGTAAACCCTGAGAGACGACATGTGAGAGAGAGAGAGAGACTCCCCTTATACAGGAGTGCGGCTGAAGACAGGGTAAATGTCTGATTATTGTAAACCCTGAGAGATGACGTGTGAGGGAGAGAGAGACTCCCCTTACACAGGAGTGCGGCTGAAGACAGGGTAAATGTCTGATTATTGTAAACCCTGAGAGACGACGTGTGAGAGAGAGGGAGACTCCCCTTATACAGGAGTGCGGCTGAAGACAGGGTAAATGTCTGATTATTGTAAACCCTGAGAGACGACGTGTGAGGTAGAAGGAGACTCCCCTTATATAGGAGTGCGTCTGAAGACAGGGTAAATGTCTGATTATTGTAAACCCTGAGAGACGACATGTGAGGGAGACTGAGACTCCCCTTAAACAGGAGTGCGGCTGAAGACAGGGTAAATGTCTGATTATTGTAAACCCTGAGAGATGACGTGTGAGGGAGAAGGAGACTCCCCTTATACAGGAGTGCGGCTGAAGACAGGGTAAATGTCTGATTATTGTAAACCCTGAGAGACCACGTGTGAGGGAGAGAGAGAGACTCCCCTTATACAGGAGTGCGGCTGAATACAGGGTAAATGTCTGATTATTGTAAACCCTGAGAGACGACGTGTAAGAGAGAGAGAGACTCCCCTCATACAGGAGTGCGGCTGAAGACAGGGTAAATGTCTGATTATTGTAAACCCTGAGAGACGACATGTGAGGGAGAGGGAGACTCCCCTTATACAGGAGTGCGGCTGAAGACAGGGTAAATGTCTGATTATTGTAAACCCTGAGAGACTACATGTGAGGGAGAAGGAGACTCCCCTTATACAGGAGTGCGGCTGAAGACAGTGTAAATGTCTGATTACTGTAAACCCTGAGAGACGACATGTGAGGGAGAAGGAGACTCCCCTTACACAGGAGTGCGGCTGAAGACAGGGTAAATGTCTGATTATTGTAAACCCTGAGAGACCACGTGTGAGGGAGATGGAGACTCCCCTTACACAGGAGTGCGGCTGAAGACAGGGTAAATGTCTGATTATTGTAAACCCTGAGAGACGACGTGTAAGAGAGAGAGAGAGAGAGACTCCCCTTATACAGGAGTGCGGCTGAAGACAGGGTAAATGTCTGATTATTGTACACCCTGAGAGACGACGTGTGAGGGAGAAGGAGACTCCCCTTACACAGGAGTGCGGCTGAAGACAGGGTAAATGTCTGATTATTGTAAACCCTGAGAGACGACATGTGAGGGAGACGGAGACTCCCCTTATACAGGAGTGCGGCTGAAGACAGGGTAAATGTCTGATTATTGTAAACCCTGAGAGACGACGTGTGAGGGAGAGGGAGACTCCCCTTATACAGGAGTGCGGCTGAAGACAGGGTAAATGTCTGATTATTGTAAACCCTGAGAGACGACATGTGAGGGAGAAGGAGACTCCCCTTACACAGGAGTGCGGCTGAAGACAGGGTAAATGTCTGATTATTGTAAACCCTGAGAGACGACATGTGAGGTAGAAGGAGACTCCCCTTACACAGGAGTGCGGCTGAAGACAGGGTAAATGTCTGATTATTGTAAACCCTGAGAGACGACATGTGAGAGAGCGTGAGACTCCCCTTATACAGGAGTGCGGCTGAAGACAGGGTAAATGTCTGATTATTGTAAACCCTGAGAGACGACATGTGAGGGAGAGGGAGACTCCCCTTATACAGGAGTGCGGCTGAAGACAGGGTAAATGTCTGATTATTGTAAACCCTGAGAGACGACGTGTGAGGGAGAGAGAGACTCCCCTTATACAGGAGTGCGGCTGAAGACAGGGTAAATGTCTGATTATTGTAAACCCTGAGAGACGACGTGTAAGAGAGAGAGAGAGAGAGACTCCCCTTATACAGGAGTGCGGCTGAAGACAGGGTAAATGTCTGATTATTGTACACCCTGAGAGACGACATGTGAGGGAGACGGAGACTCCCCTTATACAGGAGTGCGGCTGAAGACAGGGTAAATGTCTGATTATTGTAAACCCTGAGAGACGACGTGTGAGGGAGAGAGAGAGACTCCCCTTATACAGGAGTGCGGCTGAAGACAGGGTAAATGTCTGATTATTGTAAACCCTGAGAGACGACATGTGAGGGAGAAGGAGACTCCCCTTATACAGGAGTGCGGCTGAAGATAGGGTAAATGTCTGATTATTGTAAACCCTGAGAGACTACGTGTGAGAGAGAAGGAGACTCCCCTTATACAGGAGTGCGGCTGAAGACAGGGTAAATGTCTGATTATTGTAAACCCTGAGAGACGACATGTGAGGGAGAAGGAGACTCCCCTAATACAGGAGTGCGGCTGAAGACAGGGTAAATGTCTGATTATTGTAAACCCTGAGAGACGACATGTGAGGTAGAAGGAGACTCCCCTTATACAGGAGTGCGGCTGAAGACAGGGTAAATGTCTGATTATTGTAAACCCTGAGAGACGACATGTGAGAGAGAGGAGACTCCCCTTATACAGGAGTGCGGCTGAAGACAGGGTAAATGTCTGATTATTGTAAACCCTGAGAGACGACATGTGAGGGAGAAGGAGACTCCCCTTATACAGGAGTGCGGCTGAAGACAGGGTAAATGTCTGATTATTGTAAACCCTGAGAGACGACATGTGAGGGAGAAGGAGACTCCCCTTATACAGGAGTGCGGCTGAAGACAGGGTAAATGTCTGATTATTGTAAACCCTGAGAGACGACATGTGAGGGAGAAGGAGACTCCCCTTATACAGGAGTGCGGCTGAAGACAGGGTAAATGTCTGATTATTGTAAACCCTGAGAGACCACGTGTGAGGGAGAGAAGGAGACTCCCCTTATACAGGAGTGCGGCTGAAGACAGGGTAAATGTCTGATTATTGTAAACCCTGAGAGACGACATGTGAGGAGAGAGGAGACTCCCCTTATACAGGAGTGCGGCTGAAGACAGGGTAAATGTCTGATTATTGTAAACCCTGAGAGACGACATGTGAGGGAGAAGGAGACTCCCCTTATACAGGAGTGCGGCTGAAGACAGGGTAAATGTCTGATTATTGTAAACCCTGAGAGACGACGTGTGAGGGAGAGAGAGAGACTCCCCTTATACAGGAGTGCGGCTGAAGACAGGGTAAATGTCTGATTATTGTAAACCCTGAGAGACGACATGTGAGGGAGAGAGGGAGACTCCCCTTATACAGGAGTGCGGCTGAAGACAGGGTAAATGTCTGATTATTGTAAACCCTGAGAGACGACATGTGAGGGAGAAGGAGACTCCCCTTACACAGGAGTGCGGCTGAAGACAGGGTAAATGTCTGATTATTGTAAACCCTGAGAGACGACATGTGAGAGAGCGTGAGACTCCCCTTATACAGGAGTGCGGCTGAAGACAGGGTAAATGTCTGATTATTGTAAACCCTGAGAGACGACATGTGAGGGAGAGGGAGACTCCCCTTACACAGGAGTGCGGCTGAAGACAGGGTAAATGTCTGATTATTGTAAACCCTGAGAGACTACGTGTGAGGGAGAGAGAGACTCCCCTTATACAGGAGTGCGGCTGAAGACAGGGTAAATGTCTGATTATTGTAAACCCTGAGAGACGACGTATAAGAGAGAGAGAGACTCCCCTTATACAGGAGTGCGGCTGAAGACAGGGTAAATGTCTGATTATTGTAAACCCTGAGAGACGACATGTGAGGGAGACGGAGACTCCCCTTATACAGGAGTGCGGCTGAAGACAGGGTAAATGTCTGATTATTGTAAACCCTGAGAGACGACATGTGAGAGAGCGTGAGACTCCCCTTATACAGGAGTGCGGCTGAAGACAGGGTAAATGTCTGATTATTGTAAACCCTGAGAGACGACGTGTGAGGGAGAGAGAGAGACTCCCCTTATACAGGAGTGCGGCTGAAGATAGGGTAAATGTCTGATTATTGTAAACCCTGAGAGACTACGTGTGAGAGAGAAGGAGACTCCCCTTCTACAGGAGTGCGGCTGAAGACAGGGTAAATGTCTGATTATTGTAAACCCTGAGAGACCACGTGTGAGGGAGAAGGAGACTCCCCTTATACAGGAGTGCGGCTGAAGACAGGGTAAATGTCTGATTATTGTAAACCCTGAGAGACGACGTGTGAGGGAGAGAGAGAGACTCCCCTTATACAGGAGTGCGGCTGAAGACAGAGTAAATGTCTGATTATTGTAAACCCTGAGAGACGACATGTGAGGGAGAAGGAGACTCCCCTTATACAGGAGTGCGGCTGAAGACAGGGTAAATGTCTGATTATTGTAAACCCTGAGAGACGACATGTGAGGGAGAAGGAGACTCCCCTTATACAGGAGTGCGGCTGAAGACAGGGTAAATGTCTGATTATTGTAAACCCTGAGAGACGACGTGTAAGAGAGAGAGAGAGAGACTCCCCTTATACAGGAGTGCGGCTGAAGACAGAGTAAATGTCTGATTATTGTAAACCCTGAGAGACGACATGTGAGGGAGAAGGAGACTCCCCTTATACAGGAGTGCGGCTGAAGACAGGGTAAATGTCTGATTATTGTAAACCCTGAGAGACGACATGTGAGGGAGAAGGAGACTCCCCTTATACAGGAGTGCGGCTGAAGACAGGGTAAATGTCTGATTATTGTAAACCCTGAGAGACGACATGTGAGGGAGAAGGAGACTCCCCTTACACAGGAGTGCGGCTGAAGACAGGGTAAATGTCTGATTATTGTAAACCCTGAGAGACGACATGTGAGGGAGAGGGAGACTCCCCTTATACAGGAGTGCGGCTGAAGACAGGGTAAATGTCTGATTATTGTAAACCCTGAGAGACGACATGTGAGGGAGATGGAGACTCCCCTTATACAGGAGTGCGGCTGAAGACAGGGTAAATGTCTGATTATTGTAAACCCTGAGAGACCACGTGTGAGGGAGAAGGAGACTCCCCTTATACAGGAGTGCGGCTGAAGACAGGGTAAATGTCTGATTATTGTAAACCCTGAGAGACGACATGTGAGAGAGAGAGGGAGACTCCCCTTACACAGGAGTGCGGCTGAAGACAGGGTAAATGTCTGATTATTGTAAACCCTGAGAGATGACGTGTGAGAGAGAGGGAGACTCCCCTTACACAGGAGTGCGGCTGAAGACAGGGTAAATGTCTGATTATTGTAAACCCTGAGAGACGACATGTGAGGGAGAAGGAGACTCCCCTTATACAGGAGTGCGGCTGAAGACAGGGTAAATGTCTGATTATTGTAAACCCTGAGAGACGACATGTGAGGGAGAAGGAGACTCCCCTTATACAGGAGTGCGGCTGAAGACAGGGTAAATGTCTGATTATTGTAAACCCTGAGAGACGACATGTGAGGGAGAAGGAGACTCCCGTTATACAGGAGTGCGGCTGAAGACAGGGTAAATGTCTGATTATTGTAAACCCTGAGAGACGACATGTGAGGGAGAAGGAGACTCCCCTTATACAGGAGTGCGGCTGAAGACAGGGTAAATGTCTGATTATTGTAAACCCTGAGAGACTACGTGTGAGAGAGAAGGAGACTCCCCTTACACAGGAGTGCGACTGAAGACAGGGTAAATGTCTGATTATTGTAAACCCTGAGAGACGACATGTGAGGGAGAGTGAGACTCCCCTTATACAGGAGTGCGGCTGAAGACAGGGTAAATGTCTGATTATTGTAAACCCTGAGAGACGACATGTGAGAGAGAAGGAGACTCCCCTTATACAGGAGTGCGGCTGAAGACAGGGTAAATGTCTGATTATTGTAAACCCTGAGAGACGACGTGTGAGGGAGCGTGAGACTCCCCTTACACAGGAGTGCGGCTGAAGACAGGGTAAATGTCTGATTATTGTAAACCCTGAGAGACAACGTGTGAGGGAGAGGGAGACTCCCCTTATACAGGAGTGCGGCTGAAGACAGGGTAAATGTCTGATTATTGTAAACCCTGAGAGACGACGTGTGAGGGAGAGAGAGAGACTCCCCTCATACAGGAGTGCGGCTGAAGACAGGGTAAATGTCTGATTATTGTAAACCCTGAGAGACGACATGTGAGGGAGACGGAGACTCCCCTTATACAGGAGTGCGGCTGAAGACAGGGTAAATGTCTGATTATTGTAAACCCTGAGAGACGACGTGTGAGGGAGAGGGAGACTCCCCTTACACAGGAGTGCGGCTGAAGACAGGGTAAATGTCTGATTATTGTAAACCCTGAGAGACGACATGTGAGGTAGAAGGAGACTCCCCTTACACAGGAGTGCGGCTGAAGACAGGGTAAATGTCTGATTATTGTAAACCCTGAGAGACGACATGTGAGAGAGCGTGAGACTCCCCTTATACAGGAGTGCGGCTGAAGACAGGGTAAATGTCTGATTATTGTAAACCCTGAGAGACGACATGTGAGGGAGAGGGAGACTCCCCTTACACAGGAGTGCGGCTGAAGACAGGGTAAATGTCTGATTATTGTAAACCCTGAGAGACTACGTGTGAGGGAGAGAGAGACTCCCCTTATACAGGAGTGCGGCTGAAGACAGGGTAAATGTCTGATTATTGTAAACCCTGAGAGACGACGTGTAAGAGAGAGAGAGAGAGAGACTCCCCTTATACAGGAGTGCGGCTGAAGACAGGGTAAATGTCTGATTATTGTACACCCTGAGAGACGACATGTGAGGGAGACGGAGACTCCCCTTATACAGGAGTGCGGCTGAAGACAGGGTAAATGTCTGATTATTGTAAACCCTGAGAGACGACATGTGAGAGAGAGTGAGACTCCCCTTATACAGGAGTGCGGCTGAAGACAGGGTAAATGTCTGATTATTGTAAACCCTGAGAGACGACGTGTGAGGGAGAGAGAGAGACTCCCCTTATACAGGAGTGCGGCTGAAGATAGGGTAAATGTCTGATTATTGTAAACCCTGAGAGACTACGTGTGAGAGAGAAGGAGACTCCCCTTCTACAGGAGTGCGGCTGAAGACAGGGTAAATGTCTGATTATTGTAAACCCTGAGAGACCACGTGTGAGGGAGAAGGAGACTCCCCTAATACAGGAGTGCGGCTGAAGATAGGGTAAATGTCTGATTATTGTAAACCCTGAGAGACGACGTGTAAGAGAGAGAGAGAGAGACTCCCCTTATACAGGAGTGCGGCTGAAGACAGAGTAAATGTCTGATTATTGTAAACCCTGAGAGACGACATGTGAGGGAGAAGGAGACTCCCCTTATACAGGAGTGCGGCTGAAGACAGGGTAAATGTCTGATTATTGTAAACCCTGAGAGACGACATGTGAGGGAGAAGGAGACTCCCCTTATACAGGAGTGCGGCTGAAGACAGGGTAAATGTCTGATTATTGTAAACCCTGAGAGACGACGTGTAAGAGAGAGAGAGAGAGACTCCCCTTATACAGGAGTGCGGCTGAAGACAGAGTAAATGTCTGATTATTGTAAACCCTGAGAGACGACATGTGAGGGAGAAGGAGACTCCCCTTATACAGGAGTGCGGCTGAAGACAGGGTAAATGTCTGATTATTGTAAACCCTGAGAGACGACATGTGAGGGAGAAGGAGACTCCCCTTATACAGGAGTGCGGCTGAAGACAGGGTAAATGTCTGATTATTGTAAACCCTGAGAGACGACATGTGAGGGAGAGGGAGACTCCCCTTATACAGGAGTGCGGCTGAAGACAGGGTAAATGTCTGATTATTGTAAACCCTGAGAGACGACATGTGAGGGAGAGGGAGACTCCCCTTATACAGGAGTGCGGCTGAAGACAGGGTAAATGTCTGATTATTGTAAACCCTGAGAGACCACGTGTGAGGGAGAAGGAGACTCCCCTTATACAGGAGTGCGGCTGAAGACAGGGTAAATGTCTGATTATTGTAAACCCTGAGAGACGACATGTGAGAGAGAGAGGGAGACTCCCCTTATACAGGAGTGCGGCTGAAGACAGGGTAAATGTCTGATTATTGTAAACCCTGAGAGACTGACGTGTGAGAGAGAGGGAGACTCCCCTTACACAGGAGTGCGGCTGAAGACAGGGTAAATGTCTGATTATTGTAAACCCTGAGAGACGACATGTGAGGGAGAAGGAGACTCCCCTTATACAGGAGTGCGGCTGAAGACAGGGTAAATGTCTGATTATTGTAAACCCTGAGAGACGACATGTGAGGGAGAAGGAGACTCCCCTTATACAGGAGTGCGGCTGAAGACAGGGTAAATGTCTGATTATTGTAAACCCTGAGAGACGACATGTGAGGGAGAAGGAGACTCCCCTTATACAGGAGTGCGGCTGAAGACAGGGTAAATGTCTGATTATTGTAAACCCTGAGAGACGACATGTGAGGGAGAAGGAGACTCCCCTTATACAGGAGTGCGGCTGAAGACAGGGTAAATGTCTGATTATTGTAAACCCTGAGAGACTACGTGTGAGAGAGAAGGAGACTCCCCTTATACAGGAGTGCGGCTGAAGACAGGGTAAATGTCTGATTATTGTAAACCCTGAGAGACGACATGTGAGGGAGAGTGAGACTCCCCTTATACAGGAGTGCGGCTGAAGACAGGGTAAATGTCTGATTATTGTAAACCCTGAGAGACGACATGTGAGAGAGAGAGGGAGACTCCCCTTATACAGGAGTGCGGCTGAAGACAGGGTAAATGTCTGATTATTGTAAACCCTGAGAGACGACGTGTGAGGGAGAAGGAGACTCCCCTTATACAGGAGTGCGGCTGAAGACAGGGTAAATGTCTGATTATTGTAAACCCTGAGAGACTACGTGTGAGGGAGAGAGAGAGACTCCCCTTATACAGGAGTGCGGCTGAAGACAGGGTAAATGTCTGATTATTGTAAACCCTGAGAGACTACGTGTGAGGGAGAGAGAGACTCCCCTTATACAGGAGTGCGGCTGAAGACAGGGTAAATGTCTGATTATTGTAAACCCTGAGAGACGACATGTGAGGGAGAGGGAGACTCCCCTTACACAGGAGTGCGGCTGAAGACAGGGTAAATGTCTGATTATTGTAAACCCTGAGAGACTACGTGTGAGGGAGAAGGAGACTCCCCTTATACAGGAGTGCGGCTGAAGACAGGGTAAATGTCTGATTATTGTAAACCCTGAGAGACGACGTGTGAGAGAGAGAGACTCCCCTTATACAGGAGTGCGGCTGAAGACAGGGTAAATGTCTGATTATTGTAAACCCTGAGAGACGACGTGTGAGAGAGAAGGAGACTCCCCTTATACAGGAGTGCGGCTGAAGACAGGGTAAATGTCTGATTATTGTAAACCCTGAGAGACCACGTGTGAGGGAGAAGGAGACTCCCCTTATACAGGAGTGCGGCTGAAGACAGGGTAAATGTCTGATTATTGTAAACCCTGAGAGACGACGTGTAAGAGAGAGAGAGAGACTCCCCTTATACAGGAGTGCGGCTGAAGACAGGGTAAATGTCTGATTATTGTAAACCCTGAGAGACGACATGTGAGGGAGAAGGAGACTCCCCTTATACAGGAGTGCGGCTGAAGACAGGGTAAATGTCTGATTATTGTAAACCCTGAGAGACGACATGTGAGGGAGAAGGAGACTCCCCTTATACAGGAGTGCGGCTGAAGACAGGGTAAATGTCTGATTATTGTAAACCCTGAGAGACTACATGTGAGAGAGAGGGAGACTCCCCTTACACAGGAGTGCGGCTGAAGACAGGGTAAATGTCTGATTATTGTAAACCCTGAGAGACGACATGTGAGGGAGAGGGAGACTCCCCTTATACAGGAGTGCGGCTGAAGACAGGGTAAATGTCTGATTATTGTAAACCCTGAGAGACGACATGTGAGGGAGAGGAGACTCCCCTTATACAGGAGTGCGGCTGAAGACAGGGTAAATGTCTGATTATTGTAAACCCTGAGAGACGACGTGTGAGGAGAGAGGAGACTCCCCTTATACAGGAGTGCGGCTGAAGACAGGGTAAATGTCTGATTATTGTAAACCCTGAGAGACGACATGTGAGGGAGAAGGAGACTCCCCTTATACAGGAGTGCGGCTGAAGACAGGGTAAATGTCTGATTATTGTAAACCCTGAGAGACGACATGTGAGGGAGAAGGAGACTCCCCTTATACAGGAGTGCGGCTGAAGACAGGGTAAATGTCTGATTATTGTAAACCCTGAGAGACTACGTGTGAGAGAGAAGGAGACTCCCCTTATACAGGAGTGCGGCTGAAGACAGGGTAAATGTCTGATTATTGTAAACCCTGAGAGACGACATGTGAGAGAGAAGGAGACTCCCCTTATACAGGAGTGCGGCTGAAGACAGGGTAAATGTCTGATTATTGTAAACCCTGAGAGACGACGTGTGAGGGAGACGGAGACTCCCCTTATACAGGAGTGCGGCTGAAGACAGGGTAAATGTCTGATTATTGTAAACCCTGAGAGACGACATGTGAGGGAGAGTGAGACTCCCCTTATACAGGAGTGCGGCTGAAGACAGGGTAAATATCTGATTATTGTAAACCCTGAGAGACTACGTGTGAGGGAGAGAGAGAGACTCCCCTTATACAGGAGTGCGGCTGAAGACAGGGTAAATGTCTGATTATTGTAAACCCTGAGAGACGACATGTGAGAGAGAGAGAGACTCCCCTTATACAGGAGTGCGGCTGAAGACAGGGTAAATATCTGATTATTGTAAACCCTGAGAGACTACGTGTGAGGGAGAGAGAGAGACTCCCCTTATACAGGAGTGCGGCTGAAGACAGGGTAAATGTCTGATTATTGTAAACCCTGAGAGATGACGTGTGAGGGAGAGAGAGACTCCCCTTATACAGGAGTGCGGCTGAAGACAGGGTAAATGTCTGATTATTGTAAACCCTGAGAGAACACGTGTGAGAGGGACTATATATACTATATATCAGTGTTATTAATATACTATATGTCGGTATTATTTATGTACTATATATCAGTGTTAATAATTATGAGTCATTGTCAGTGCTATTTGCACACTGTTTTGCGGTTTTATCTTTTCAGCAGTTTTTCCTACATTTTATGGCTCTATACTGCTGTTTTTTGTAATCAGGTAGTGGTGAGATGAGCAGTGCTAGAGACAGGAGACACTGAGATGTTCTGCTGCATCACAGCTTCTTTTATTAGACAGACGAACAAGCCTTCTCCACAAGGACCTAGGGAAATCAGACCACATGGTCAGAGTGAGGAGGTGACGAGGTATCACCACAGACACACCCCAGACCCGCCCCAATGCAGAAGAGGATAGACAGAGATGCGGCACCCAGACCAAAAAATCAGCATCTGTCCCCCTCCATATGACATCTGAACCAGCAGGCAGCTGCAAGAAAATGGGGAAGATGGGTCAAATGAGCAGTGAGACTATGGACTCTATACTGTAAGAGCAGTGAGACTATGGACTCTTTACTGTAAGAGCGGTGAGACTATGGACTCTTTACTGTAAGAGCAGTGAGACTATGGACTCTTTACTGTAAGAGCAGTGAGACTATGGGCTCTTTACTGTAAGAGCAGTGAGACTATGGACTCTTTACTGTAAGAGCAGTGAGACTATGGACTCTTTACTGTAAGAGCAGTGAGACTATGGACTCTTTACTGTAAGAGCAGTGAGACTATGGACTCTATACTGTAAGAGCAGTGAGACTATGGACTCTATACTGTGAGAGCAGTGAGACTGTGGACTCTTTACTGTAAGAGCGGTGAGACTATGGACGCTTTACTGTAAGAGCGGTGAGACTATGGACTCTTTACTGTAAGATCGGTGAGACTATGGACTCTTTACTGTAAGAGCAGTGAGACTATGGACTCTTTACTGTAAGAGCAGTGAGACTATGGACTCTATACTGTAAGAGCAGTGAGACTATGGACTCTTTACTGTAAGAGCGGTGAGACTATGGACGCTTTACTGTAAGAGCGGTGAGACTATGGACTCTTTACTGTAAGATCGGTGAGACTATGGACTCTTTACTGTAAGAGCAGTGAGACTATGGACTCTTTACTGTAAGAGCAGTGAGACTATGGACTCTATACTGTGAGAGCAGTGAGACTGTGGACTCTATACTGTAAGAGCAGTGAGACTATGGACTCTTTACTGTAAGAGCAGTGAGACTATGGACTCTTTACTGTAAGAGCAGTGAGACTATGGACTCTATACTGTAAGAGCAGTGAGACTATGGACTCTATACTGTAAGAGCAGTGAGACTATGGACTCTATACTGTAAGAGCAGTGATACTATGGACTCTATACTGTAAGAGCAGTGAGACTATCGACTCTTTACGGTAAGAGCAGTGAGACTATGGACTCTTTACTGTAAGATCAGTGAGACTATGGACTCTTTACTGTAAGAGCAGTGAGACTATGGACTCTTTACTGTAAGAGCAGTGAGACTATGGACTCTATACTGTAGGAGCAGTGAGACTGTGGACTCTTTACTGTAAGAGCAGTGAGACTATGGACTCTTTACGGTAAGAACAGTGAGACTATGGACTCCTTACTGTAAGAGCAGTGAGACTATGGACTCTTTACTGTAAGAGCAGTGAGACTATGGACTCTATACTGTAAGAGCAGTGAGACTATGGACTCTTTACTGTAAGAGCAGTGAGACTATGGACTCTATACTGTAAGAGCAGTGAGACTATGGACTCTATACTGTAAGAGCAGTGAGACTATGGACTCTATACTGTAAGAGCAGTGAGACTATGGACTCTGTACTGTAGGAGCAGTGAGACTATGGACTCTTTACTGTAAGAGCAGTGAGACTATGGACTCTTTACTGTAAGAGCAGTGAGACTGTGGACTCTTTACTGTAAGAGCATTGAGACTATGGACTCTTTACTGTAAGAGCAGTGAGACTATTTACTGGTGAAAAGATGACAAGAGGTTTACCACTGGTCACATTTTTGTTGATGAGATGACAGGAATGCTCACACTATAGTGCTGAAATGATGGAGGGGCAGTGTGGTCATATTTAGGTAAGGAGAACATAGATCAGTACATTATTCTGGTAAAGTCATTTAGAATACCTAAGATATAGTAGTTTTTCTACACACAGTGATGTCCAGTGGTGGGGTCCAGGAGCTCCATGATGAAGGGTTATAGAGATCTCTGCAGCGTACACTGAAAGTACATACATCCTTCACATTGTGATTTTGTTCCTCTGTTGTCCTGGTCACCTGCAAAATGAGGATATATTTCCAGAACCTCACATTCCACTCCTGTACAGATCTACTGGAGCTGAGTATTAACATGTGGGGTATACCGCTGTCCCTAATTCATGAGGAGCCGGTACCTGCCAGGTTTACATCAACTTATATCCTGTGAATTATGTGAAAATGTGGAACTTGGTAAAGATATGAAAGTTGGTGAAAATGTGGAACCAAATAAAAAAGAAGAAACTGATTATGTTGTTGAACCTGATGAAGATATAGAAACTTGTGAAGATGTGGAACATGGTGAAGATGTGACACCTGGTGACAATATGGAACATGTTGAAGATGCGTAACCTGCAGAATGTGAAACCTGGGGAAAATGTTGTACCTGGAGATGATGCTGAATCTGGTAAATATATGAAACATGGTGAAATTGTGGAATTAGGTGCAGATATTGGACATGGTAAATGTGGAACCTAATAAAGATTTAGAACGTAGTGAAGATGAGGAACCTAATAGAAATGTAGAACTTTGTAAAGATGTGGAACATGGTGAAAATATGAAACCAGATGACAGAGTGAAACATGGTGGGGATGAGTAACTGGGTAAAATGTGAGACTTGGTGGAGATGTAGAACCTACTGACAATGTAGAACTTGGTGAAAATGTTAAGCCTTGTGAATATTTGGAAGCTAGTGAAGATGTAGACCCTAATAAAAATGGAACCTTGTACAAATTTGGAACTTGGTGAGGAAACCTGGTGACAATGTAGAAAATGTTAAATGTGGAACCCGGTGAAGATTTGGAACCTTGAGAAGATGTAGAACATTGAGAAGATTTGGAACCTGGTGAAAAAAATGCAGAACGTGGTGAAGATGTGGAAACTGATTACAAAGTGTAACGTGATAAAGATGTGGCACATGGTGAAAATGTGGAGCCTGGTGAAGATGTGGAACCTGATGACGATGGGGGGCCCCTGGAAAATGTAAAGCCTGGTGAACATCTCACACTTTATCTCTTAACTTTGCTTTGCTTTGAGGTTATCTGCACACATGTAAACTTTACTCACGTTGGTGTTGTTACGATAGTTGACCCAGAGCTCAAACACCAGGGGGAAGAAAGATAATTGATGCGTCCAAGATGGGTTAGACCAAATAATCTGCTCTCTGGTGACAGAAACATTCTCCGGGGCCCTGGGCAATACTAGAAGACCAGAAACCTCATTAACAGCATTCAACACACAGAAGAAAAGAGATATTTTTATCAATCCTGAGATGGAAGGGTGGAGTTGGGGGCGGGTAGGGCATCTGGTCAATATTTTCCCCTCTATAGCAGGAACATTGCGTTGGATGTGCCCCTCTATGACCAGTGTATGGTGTAGAATATGCTCCTCTATAACTGATACATTCTACACATGTATAACAGGCTCATCTCCAGTGTAGCAGCATATCCTCCTCCATCATCACAACCCCTCACTCTCACCACCAGGACTTCTTCTGTACTGCAGTGTCCTCCTCCATCATCACAACCCCTCATCCTCACCTCTAGGACATCTCCTGTATTGCAGTGTCTTCCTTCTCCATCATTACAACCCCTAATCCTTACCTCAAGGACCTCTCCTGTGCTGCTGTGCTCTCCTCCATCATCACAACAACTCCCCATCCTCTCCTCCAGGACCTCTCCTGTGCTGCAGTGTCCTCCTCCATTATCACAACCTTTCACGCTCACCTCCAGGACCTCTCCTGTACTTCTGTGCTCTCCTCCATCATCACCTCCAGGACTTCTTCAGTGCCGCAGTGTCCTCCTCCATCATCACAACAACCCCTCATCTTCACCTCTAGGGCCTCTCCTGTGCTGCTATGTCTTCCTCCATCATCTCAACAACCCCTCATCCTCACCTCCAGGACTTCTTCAGTGCTGAAGTGTCCTCCTCCATCATCACAACCTTTCACCCTCACCTCCAGGACTTCTCCTGTGCTGCACCTTTACTCTGTCTCTTACCTTCTACAATATGAGCACACTTATGGAGCTCAGTATCACACATGTCTTATAAAACACTTGAATATTGCGAGTTCAGTTGGAGATAATAATCTTCTGGATTACGCTGTAGCCTCCGGTGTGTTATCTGCTTACAGCTTCTGCTTTTTCTTGTGAGCGGCATGATGTTCTGTGTCCTCTCTCTATGCTCCAGTTATCAGAGATTATATACTATATTCTCTGGGCTCTTTGAAAAGTAGGGTTAATATTGAAATATTAGGATTTGGGTTCATCTTAGAAAATAAGGGTTAGGATTAGTCGTGAAATATTATGGTTAGGACTAGGGTTAGTCTTGGAATATTAGGGTTGTGACTTTAGAGTCAGGGTCAGTCTAGGAATATTTCGGTTCTGAAAAATATTAATCTTGGGATATTTTAGAACAGTAGGGTTAGGATTAGGTTTAGTCTTGGAATTTTAGGGTTATGGTTAGTCCCAGAATATTAGTGGTAGTCTTGAAATATGGTCTTGGATTATGAGGATTAATCTTTAAATCTGAGGGTGACGGTAGTTCTCAGAATTTGTTGGGTCTGCAGAATATCCAAGATGGGTACTCACCAACATCTCTCAGATAGAAGGTCCTGTGTCCACTCATATATTCACTTTTTGACATGAACTCCATAAACACATGGATGGGATCCACCTGCTCTTCAAAAGGACAGAAACCAGGAAGAGGAATGTCAAACAAAAGTCGCTCATGCCTGCCCTGTGGGACCTTTATTATCTTCCAGTCTTGGTCCATCTTGGAGCTAAAGGAGAAATCAGTGACTATTTGATCTTTGTGATGATAGAATAGTGGTTCTACACTCACCTAAAGAATTATTAGGAACACCTGTTCTATTTCTCATTAATGCAATTCTCTAGTCAACCAATCACATGGCAGTTGCTTCAATGCATTTAGGGGGGTGCTCCTGGTCAAGACAATCTCCTGAACTCCAAACTGAATGTCAGAATGGGAAAGAAAGGTGATTTAAGCAATTTTGAGCGTGGCATGGTTGTTGGTGCCAGACGGGCCGGTCTGAGTATTTCACAATCTGCTCAGTTACTGGGATTTTCACGCACAACCATTTCTAGGGTTTACAAAGAATGGTGTGAAAAGGGAAAAACATCCAGTATGCGGCCGTCCTGTGAGCGAAAATGCCTTGTGGATGCTAGAGGTCAGAGGAGAATGGGCCGACTGATTAAAGCTGATAGAAGAGCAACGTTGGCTGAAATAACCACTCGTTACAACCGAGGTCTGCAGCAAAGCATTTGTGAAGCCACAACACGCACAACCTTGAGGCGGATGGGCTACAACAGCAGAAGACCCCACCGGGGACCACTCATCTCCACTACAAATAGGAAAAAGAGGCTACAATTTGCACGAGCTCACCAAAATTGGACTGTTGAAGACTGGAAAAATGTTGCCTGGTCTGATGAGTCTCGATTTCTGTTGAGACATTCAAATGGTAGAGTCCGAATTTGGCGTAAACAGAATGAGAAAATGTACCCATCCTCTGATGGCTACTTCCAGCAGGATAATGCACCATGTCACAAAGCTCCAATCATTTCACATTGGTTTCTTGAACATGACAATGAGTTCACTGGACTAAAATGGCCCCACAGTCACCAGATCTCAACCCAATAGAGCATCTTTGGGATGTGGTGGAACGGGAGCTTCGTGCCCCGGATGTGCATCCCTCAAATCTCCATCAACTGCAAGATGCTATCCTATCAATATGGGCCAACATTTCTAAAGAATGCTATCGGCACCTTGTGGAATCAATGCCACGTAGAATTAAGGCAGTTCTGAAGGCAAAAGGGGGTCCAACACCGTATTAGTATGGGGGCACTAATAATTCTTTAGGTGAGTGTATTTAACCCAAGTGAGGAGCACTTACCTTTTGGACTTCATTCGTACCAGGCTTGGGCCAATGATTTCTTCGGCTAGTGTACAGCGTAGGACAGAGCTGGTGTAAGAATCCACAATGCAGGAGAACATCAAGGGCCCTGAGGGAGAAGATGTCTCAAGGCTGGCAATGAAGACATTGTACAATAACCTATAGAGAAGAACTTCCTCTGAAGGATGGTTGTCTCCTGCCCCGCTGGGTGACAACCAATTACAGCACCCACTTGGACTGCCACCTAGCTCTCCCTGTCTCCTGAAGGTACATCTGCTGGTTCTAAAGCTAGAGCAGTGGGACAGTTATCACTCCAAGACACCCACATGTTAATAAGCCTGTAATAATGAGTCTAGCCAAGTGGGAGGGTAGTTAAAGGGGAACTCCCATCCTCCATGGCTCCTCATGGAGTGTAGTGGCCCCACTTCCACACAGTGTACATCTTTGTGCCTCCTTACACTCAGGAGGTTTCTACCTTCTAGCAGCTTGTGTCTTTTATCTGCATAAGATTTTCCCATGCTGCAAATAGTTGTCAGGCTCCACCCACTTGTATTATTTCCCTCCCCCAGGCAGTCCTTTGACAACCAAGCTCTGCCCAGATGGAAATGAAGAATGATAGGAGATTACCTTCATCTATCAGCAAGTACCCGGAGTACTTGTGGCTGTTGTTCTGGGCATTGGTGCAGGTGTAGAAGCCGGTGCAGCGGTGATCCAGGCGGTGCAGGTGGAGTGTCTTCTGATTGGTCGCATCTTTTACACAGATCTTACGTGGAAAAGTCCAGGATATGTTGTTAGCTTCTAGCGGACACTTGAGGACATGCTCGCCCCTCAATCTGGCAGTGGGGTCTAGAAGAAAGGAACATACAGAGTGGTGTACCTTATTACATAGCAATGTACAAAAGTATTCATCCCCCCCTCCCCCTACATACTGGGGAACTTGAGGCATCAAAAGAAATGGGAACAATGCTATCAACCCCAGAAGATCAGGAAGAACAACGACATGACCATCTACTCAACCATGAGCTAGTCTACACAAAGTAGAAATATTGGTCTCTCTCGTCTGGGGACCACATGTGTGAGGGTCTGTATTCAGCGACCCTCAGTGCTGTCCACCCTCTGCACATGGAGGAGACTTGGGAGATGACGGATCTTCTCAGGAGTCACAACAGAGCCAGACATGTCTCATCCAGGAGGTGACAGAACCTCCACCGACCCTCCAGCCTCACCATAGGTAGGACTTCAGTATTGGAGGAGGAGATCTCTACTACACATGAGGAACATCACATACTGTATGTCATAAAGCCCTGGAGGACACCAAGCCATGGGGAGAAAGTTCTGTGGATGGAAGGGTCAGAAGTGGAGCTCAGTGGACAACACAGGTCCTGGTATATCAGCAGTAGATCCAGTATACACCAGTAAGACCATCATACAGTAGTCACATGGAGGTGGTGGGGTGTCTGCTGCCTCAGGACCTTCACTTATGGACATTATTCAGGGATGTCAGCACTGGGTCAGGCGATTCTTCAGAGAACACCGTCATTGTCACTGATAGTGACACAAGTATAGATCTTATTATGACCAGGATACAACTACTCCCAGCAGAGCGCCCTAATGTGGAATCATGACCCAGAACCAAGCAGGACACCCCAATAACAGGAGCCCCCACATTTACTCCATACTCACAGAGCGGCGGCCAGGAACTCGGAAGGGAATGAAGATGGTGGAATCCTAAGACCAAGACGCCAAGAGCGAGCAAGAGAGACATCTGCAAGACGAAGGAGAACCGGGTCTATGGAGGGAACCTCACACACACACGTCTCTACCACCCCACATATAACAGGCGTATCAATCACCTCACAAGCTGTAGTCATGGTGTAGTAGAGCTCAGGCTGTACTCATGTTTGACTGTGTATGGTGTAGCAGAGCTCAGGCTGTAGTCATGGTGTGGCGGTGTACAATGTAGTAGAGCTCAGGCTGTAGTCATGGTGTGACGGTGTACAATGTAGTAGAGCTCAGGCTGTAGTCATGGTGTGACGGTGTACAATGTTGTAGAGCTCAGGCTGTAGTCATGGTGTGGCGATGTACAGTGTAGTAGAGCTCAGGCTGTAGTCATGGTGTGATGGTGTACAATGTAGTAGAGATCAGGCTGTAGTCATGGTGTGACGGTGTACAATGTTGTAGAGCTCAGGCTGTAGTCATGGTGTGGTGGTGTATGGTGTAGTTGAGCTCAGGCTGTAGTCATGGTGTGGCGATGTACAGTGTAGTAGAGCTCAGGCTGTAGTCATGGTGTGGCGGTGTACAATGTAGTAGACCTCAGGCTGTAGTCATGGTGTGGTGGTGTATGGTGTAGTTGAGATCAGGCTGTAGTCATGGTGTGGTGGTGTACAATGTAGTAGAGCTCAGGCTGTAGTCATGGTGTGGCGGTGTACAATGTAGTAGAGCTCAGGCTGTAGTCATGGTGTGGCAGTGTACAATGTAGCAGAGTTCAGGCTGTAGTCATGGTGTGGCAGTGTACAATGTAGTAGAGCTCAGGCTGTAGTCATGGTGTGGCGGTGTACAATGTAGTAGAGCTCAGGCTGTAGTCATGGTGTGGTGGTGTATGGTGTAGTAGAGCTCAGGCTGTAGTCATGGTGTGGTGGTGTATGGTGTAGTTGAGCTCAGGCTGTAGTCATGGTGTGGCGGTGTACAATGTAGTAGAGCTCGGGCTGTAGTCATGGTGTGGCGGTGTACAATGTAGTAGAGCTCAGGCTGTAGCCATGGTGTGGCGGTGTACAATGTAGTAGAGCTCAGGCTGTAGCCATGGTGTGGCGGTGTACAATGTAGTTGAGCTCAGGCTGTAGTCATGGTGTGGTGGTGTATGGTGTAGTTGAGCTCATGCTGTAGTCATGGTGTGGCGGTGTACAATGTAGTAGAGCTCAGGCTGTAGTCATGGTGTGGTGGTGTATGGTGTAGTAGAGCTCAGGCTGTAGTCATGGTGTGGCAGTGTAAGGTGTAGTAGAGCTCAGGCTGTAGTCATGGTGTGGCGGTGTACAATGTTGTAGAGCTCAGACTGTAGTCATGGTGTGGCGGTGTACAATGTAGTAGAGCTCAGGCTGTAGTCATGGTGTGGCGGTGTACAATGTAGTAGAGCTCAGGCTGTAGTCATGGTGTGGCGGTGTACATTGTAGTAGAGCTCAGGCTGTAGTCATGGTGTGGCGGTGTACAATGTAGTAGAGCTCAGGCTGTAGTCATGGTGTGGCGTTGTACAATGTAGTAGAGCTCAGGCTGTAGTCATGGTGTGGCGTTGTACAATGTAGTAGAGCTCAGGCTGTAGTCATGGTGTGGCGGTGTACAATGTAGTAGAGCTCAGGCTGTAGTCATGGTGTGGCGGTGTACAATGTAGTAGAGCTCAGGCTGTAGTCATGGTGTGGCGTTGTACAATGTAGTAGAGCTCAGGCTGTAGTCATGGTGTGGCGGTGTACAATGTAGTAGAGCTCAGGCTGTAGTCATGGTGTGGCGGTGTACAATGTAGTAGAGCTCAGGCTGTAGTCATGGTGTGGCGGTGTACAATGTAGTAGAGCTCAGGCTGTAGTCATGGTGTGGCGGTGTACAATGTAGTAGAGCTCAGGCTGTAGTCATGGTGTGGCGGTGTACAATGTAGTAGAGCTCAGGCTGTAGTCATGGTGTGGCGGTGTACAATGTAGTAGAGCTCAGGCTGTAGTCATGGTGTGGCGGTGTACAATGTAGTAGAGCTCAGGCTGTAGTCATGGTGTGGCGGTGTACAATGTAGTAGAGCTCAGGCTGTAGTCATGGTGTGGCGGTGTACGGTGTAGCAGAGTCAGGTCTTATTACCTTCCTTCTTGTTCGGTGTGATGGTGGAGTCTGGAGCCCTCGCTCCTTTTATTTGGGGTGAGTGGATGTGGGGGCGTCCTGATGAGGGGGCGTCCTGATGTGGGGGCGTCCTGATGAGAGATAAGAGAGTGACCGGTGAATGTGGAGAAAGAGGAAGAATATATTTATCACCGCAGAGAGTCTTCGGCCAAGTATTTGTCACCACAGATTCCACTGATAACAAGGGGCTTAAGTCACCAACACCCCAGACGCCTCCACGTGTGACGCTGAGGGATCGCTCCTATCATACACCTCCGACATCATGGAGAAGGATGAGAAGCAGCTGCCCCCACACTTCACACCCACATCCTACTCCAGGGTAGGGTTGTCTGTAACACGGGTCATATAGCATATCCAAAGAATAGGCAGCCCTCCAAATGTGGTGAAAGGTGACGAGCAGTTTATTCCCAGGCAACGTTTCAGCCACACACTGGGGCCTTTGTCAAGCATTACAATATAATATAAATACCTGGATACAGTCATGTGATGAAAGTGGGTCATGTAACCATTCAGAGTATCAGTGGTTACAGCTTGTAATAGTACAGTCCAACATAACAGTGCATGATTATAATGAATTTCCATAGTTACAATGTAATTTCCATAGTTACAAACGTGATTAAAATACATATATATCATGTCGATATTTATACAAACATATAAAGTGCTGGTGCATCAGGTAAGTGAAGGGTTAAAAAGAAGATAGGCTCAGTTGAGCTTGCGCAGCTGACTTATATTTGATATAGAAAGATAACAAATCAGCGTACCATTAGAGGCGTAGTGTGTCCGCATGGAGTCGGCGTAGCCACTGCGCAGGCGCGAAGTCAATAGAATAGGACGCGCCCACGAGAGGACGCCTTCTGCGCCTTCACCTAGGTGAGATTCAACTACTTTGCATTCCAAGATGGCTACTACCTCCAATTGTGAGGAACTGCAATGGGTTCAAACATGGCACCAACATCTTCATGTGGTGCCTGGAGGCGGACCACGTCTATGTGTGCCACCACTACGGCCATGTGCTTGGGTGGTGGAGATACATAGACAATGTGTTTGTCCTCTGGGACGGCAGTGAGGACCAGCTGTTGGACTTCCATTGCTTACTCAACACTATTGATCCTGAGGTCAGGTTTACCCTCACCCACTCTACACAGCAAGGCCAGCTTCTAGACACTATGGATCCTGAGGTCAGGTTTACTCTCACCCACTCTACACAGCAAGGCCAGCTTCTAGACACTATGGATCCTGAGGTCAGGTTTACTCTCACCCACTCTACACAGCAAGGCCAGCTTCTAGACACTATGGATCCTGAGATCAGGTTTACTCTCACCCACTCTACACAGCAAGGCCAGCTTCTACACACTATGGATCCTGAGGTCAGGTTTACTCTCACCCACTCTACACAGCAAGGCCAGCTTCTACACACTATGGATCCTGAGGTCAGGTTTACTCTCACCCACTCTACACAGCAAGGCCAGCTTCTAGACACTATGGATCCTGAGGTCAGGTTTACTCTCACCCACTCTACACCGCAAGGCCAGCTTCTGGACACTATGGATCCTGAGGGCAGGTTTACTCTCACCCACTCTACAGAGCAAGTCCAGCTTCTAGACACTATGGATCCTGAGGTCAGGTTTACTCTCACCCACTCTACACAGCAAGGCCAGCTTCTGGACACTATGGATCCTGAGGTCAGGTTTACTCTCACCCACTCTACACAGCAAGGCCAGCTTCTAGACACTATGGATCCTGAGATCAGGTTTACTCTCACCCACTCTACACAGCAAGGCCAGCTTCTGGACACTATGGATCCTGAGGTCAGGTTTACTCTCACCCACTCTACACAGCAAGGCCAGCTTCTAGACACTATGGATCATGAGATCAGGTTTACTCTCACCCACTCTACAGAGCAAGTCCAGCTTCTAGACACTATGGATCCTGAGGTCAGGTTTACTCTCACCCACTCTACACAGCAAGGCCAGCTTCTGGACACTATGTATCCTGAGGTCAGGTTTACTCTCACCCACTCTACACAGCAAGGCCAGCTTCTAGACACTATGGATCCTGAGATCAGGTTTACTCTCACCCACTCTACAGAGCAAGTCCAGCTTCTAGACACTATGGATCCTGAGGTCAGGTTTACTCTCACCCACTCTACACAGCAAGGCCAGCTTCTGGACACTATGGATCCTGAGGTCAGGTTTACTCTCACCCACTCTACACAGCAAGGCCAGCTTCTAGACACTATGGATCCTGAGGTCAGGTTTACTCTCACCCACTCTACACAGCAAGGCCAGCTTCTAGACACTATGGATCCTGAGATCAGGTTTACTCTCACCCACTCTACAGAGCAAGGCCAGCTTCTAGACACTATGGATCCTGAGGTCAGGTTTACTCTCACCCACTCTACACCGCAAGGCCAGCTTCTGGACACTATGGATCCTGAGGGCAGGTTTACTCTCACCCACTCAACAGAGCAAGTCCAGCTTCTAGACACTATGGATCCTGAGGTCAGGTTTACTCTCACCCACTCTACACAGCAAGGCCAGCTTCTGGACACTATGGATCCTGAGGTCAGGTTTACTCTCACCCACTCTACACAGCAAGGCCAGCTTCTAGACACTATGGATCCTGAGATCAGGTTTACTCTCACCCACTCTACACAGCAAGGCCAGCTTCTGGACACTATGGATCCTGAGGTCAGGTTTCCTCTCACCCACTCTACACAGCAAGGCCAGCTTCTAGACACTATGGATCCTGAGATCAGGTTTACTCTCACCCACTCTACAGAGCAAGTCCAGCTTCTAGACACTATGGATCCTGAGGTCAGGTTTACTCTCACCCACTCTACACAGCAAGGCCAGCTTCTGGACACTATGGATCCTGAGGTCAGGTTTACTCTCACCCACTCTACACAGCAAGGCCAGCTTCTAGACACTATGGATCCTGAGGTCAGGTTTACTCTCACCCACTCTACACAGCAAGGCCAGCTTCTAGACACTATGGATCCTGAGGTCAGGTTTACTCTCACCCACTCTACACCGCAAGGCCAGCTTCTGGACACTATGGATCCTGAGGGCAGGTTTACTCTCACCCACTCTACAGAGCAAGTCCAGCTTCTAGACACTATGAATCCTGAGGTCAGGTTTACTCACACCCACTCTACACAGCAAGGCCAGCTTCTGGACACTTTGGATCCTGAGGTCAGGTTTACTCTCACCCACTCTACACAGCAAGGCCAGCTTCTAGACACTATGGATCCTGAGATCAGGTTTACTCTCACCCACTCTACAGAGCAAGTCCAGCTTCTAGACACTATGGATCCTGAGGTCAGGTTTACTCTCACCCACTCTACACAGCAAGGCCAGCTTCTGGACACTATGGATCCTGAGGTCAGGTTTACTCTCACCCACTCTACACAGCAAGGCCAGCTTCTAGACACTATGGATCCTGAGATCAGGTTTACTCTCACCCACTCTACAGAGCAAGTCCAGCTTCTAGACACTATGGATCCTGAGGTCAGGTTTACTCTCACCCACTCTACACAGCAAGGCCAGCTTCTGGACACTATGGATCCTGAGGTCAGGTTTACTCTCACCCACTCTACACAGCAAGGCCAGCTTCTAGACACTATGGATCCTGAGGTCAGGTTTACTCTCACCCACTCTACACAGCAAGGCCAGCTTCTAGACACTATGGATCATGAGATCAGGTTTACTCTCACCCGCTCTACACAGCAAGGCCAGCTTCTAGACACTATGGATCTCGAGATCAGGTTTACTCTCACCCACTCTACAACGCAAGGCCAGCTTCTAGACACTATGGATCCTGAGGTCAGGTTTACTCTGACCCACTCTACACAGCAAGGCCAGCTTCTAGACACTATGGATCCTGAGGTCAGGTTTACTCTCACCCGCTCTACACAGCAAGGCCAGCTTCTAGACACTATGGATCCTGTGGTCAGGTTTACTCTCACCCGCTCTACACCGCAAGGCCAGCTTCTAGACACTATGGATCCTGAGGTCAGGTTTACTCTCACCCACTCTACACAGCAAGGCCAGCTTCTAGACACTATGGATCCTGAGGTCAGGTTTACTCTCACCCACTCTACACCGCAAGGCCAGCTTCTGGACACTATGGATCCTGAGGGCAGGTTTACTCTCACCCACTCTACAGAGCAAGTCCAGCTTCTAGACACTATGGATCCTGAGGTCAGGTTTACTCTCACCCACTCTACACAGCAAGGCCAGCTTCTGGACACTATGGATCCTGAGGTCAGGTTTACTCTCACCCACTCTACACAGCAAGGCCAGCTTCTAGACACTATGGATCCTGAGATCAGGTTTACTCTCACCCACTCTACACAGCAAGGCCAGCTTCTGGACACTATGGATCCTGAGGTCAGGTTTACTCTCACCCACTCTACACAGCAAGGCCAGCTTCTACACACTATGGATCCTGAGGTCAGGTTTACTCTCACCCACTCTACACAGCAAGGCCAGCTTCTAGACACTATGGATCCTGAGGTCAGGTTTACTCTCACCCACTCTACACCGCAAGGCCAGCTTCTGGACACTATGGATCCTGAGGGCAGGTTTACTCTCACCCACTCTACAGAGCAAGTCCAGCTTCTAGACACTATGGATCCTGAGGTCAGGTTTACTCTCACCCACTCTACACAGCAAGGCCAGCTTCTGGACACTATGGATCCTGAGGTCAGGTTTACTCTCACCCACTCTACACAGCAAGGCCAGCTTCTAGACACTATGGATCCTGAGATCAGGTTTACTCTCACCCACTCTACACAGCAAGGCCAGCTTCTGGACACTATGGATCCTGAGGTCAGGTTTACTCTCACCCACTCTACACAGCAAGGCCAGCTTCTAGACACTATGGATCCTGAGATCAGGTTTACTCTCACCCACTCTACAGAGCAAGTCCAGCTTCTAGACACTATGGATCCTGAGGTCAGGTTTACTCTCACCCACTCTACACAGCAAGGCCAGCTTCTGGACACTATGTATCCTGAGGTCAGGTTTACTCTCACCCACTCTACACAGCAAGGCCAGCTTCTAGACACTATGGATCCTGAGATCAGGTTTACTCTCACCCACTCTACAGAGCAAGGCCAGCTTCTAGACACTATGGATCCTGAGGTCAGGTTTACTCTCACCCACTCTACACAGCAAGGCCAGCTTCTGGACACTATGGATCCTGAGGTCAGGTTTACTCTCACCCACTCTACACAGCAAGGCCAGCTTCTAGACACTATGGATCCTGAGGTCAGGTTTACTCTCACCCACTCTACACAGCAAGGCCAGCTTCTAGACACTATGGATCCTGAGATCAGGTTTACTCTCACCCACTCTACAGAGCAAGGCCAGCTTCTAGACACTATGGATCCTGAGGTCAGGTTTACTCTCACCCACTCTACACCGCAAGGCCAGCTTCTGGACACTATGGATCCTGAGGGCAGGTTTACTCTCACCCACTCAACAGAGCAAGTCCAGCTTCTAGACACTATGGATCCTGAGGTCAGGTTTACTCTCACCCACTCTACACAGCAAGGCCAGCTTCTAGACACTATGGATCCTGAGGTCAGGTTTACTCTCACCCACTCTACACAGCAAGGCCAGCTTCTAGACACTATGGATCCTGAGATCAGGTTTACTCTCACCCACTCTACACAGCAAGGCCAGCTTCTGGACACTATGGATCCTGAGGTCAGGTTTCCTCTCACCCACTCTACACAGCAAGGCCAGCTTCTAGACACTATGGATCCTGAGATCAGGTTTACTCTCACCCACTCTACAGAGCAAGTCCAGCTTCTAGACACTATGGATCCTGAGGTCAGGTTTACTCTCACCCACTCTACACAGCAAGGCCAGCTTCTGGACACTATGGATCCTGAGGTCAGGTTTACTCTCACCCACTCTACACAGCAAGGCCAGCTTCTAGACACTATGGATCCTGAGGTCAGGTTTACTCTCACCCACTCTACACAGCAAGGCCAGCTTCTAGACACTATGGATCCTGCCTCTACACAGCAAGGCCAGCTTCTAGACACTATGGATCCTGAGGTCAGGTTTACTCTCACCCACTCTACACAGCAAGGCCAGCTTCTAGACACTATGGATCCTGAGGTCAGGTTTACTCTCACCCACTCTACACCGCAAGGCCAGCTTCTGGACACTATGGATCCTGAGGGCAGGTTTACTCTCACCCACTCTACAGAGCAAGTCCAGCTTCTAGACACTATGGATCCTGAGGTCAGGTTTACTCACACCCACTCTACACAGCAAGGCCAGCTTCTGGACACTTTGGATCCTGAGGTCAGGTTTACTCTCACCCACTCTACACAGCAAGGCCAGCTTCTAGACACTATGGATCCTGAGATCAGGTTTACTCTCACCCACTCTACAGAGCAAGTCCAGCTTCTAGACACTATGGATCCTGAGGTCAGGTTTACTCTCACCCACTCTACACAGCAAGGCCAGCTTCTGGACACTATGGATCCTGAGGTCAGGTTTACTCTCACCCACTCTACACAGCAAGGCCAGCTTCTAGACACTATGGATCCTGAGATCAGGTTTACTCTCACCCACTCTACAGAGCAAGTCCAGCTTCTAGACACTATGGATCCTGAGGTCAGGTTTACTCTCACCCACTCTACACAGCAAGGCCAGCTTCTGGACACTATGGATCCTGAGGTCAGGTTTACTCTCACCCACTCTACACAGCAAGGCCAGCTTCTAGACACTATGGATCCTGAGGTCAGGTTTACTCTCACCCACTCTACACAGCAAGGCCAGCTTCTAGACACTATGGATCCTGAGGTCAGGTTTACTCTCACCCGCTCTACACAGCAAGGCCAGCTTCTAGACACTATGGATCTCGAGATCAGGTTTACTCTCACCCACTCTACAACGCAAGGCCAGCTTCTAGACACTATGGATCCTGAGGTCAGGTTTACTCTCACCCACTCTACACAGCAAGGCCAGCTTCTAGACACTATGGATCCTGAGGTCAGGTTTACTCTCACCCGCTCTACACAGCAAGGCCAGCTTCTAGACACTATGGATCCTGAGGTCAGGTTTACTCTCACCCACTCTACAACGCAAGGCCAGCTTCTAGACACTATGGATCCTGAGGTCAGGTTTACTCTCACCCACTCTACACAGCAAGGCCAGCTTCTAGACACTATGGATCCTGAGGTCAGGTTTACTCTCACCCACTCTACACAGCAAGGCCAGCTTCTAGACACTATGGATCCTGAGGTCAGGTTTACTCTCACCCACTCTACACAGCAAGGCCAGCTTCTAGACACTATGGATCCTGAGGTCAGGTTTACTCTCACCCACTCTACACAGCAAGGCCAGCTTCTAGACACTATGGATCCTGAGGTCAGGTTTACTCTCACCCACTCTACACAGCAAGGCCAGCTTCTAGGACACTATGGATCCTGAGGGCAGGTTTACTCTCACCCACTCTACAGAGCAAGTCCAGCTTCTAGACACTATGGATCCTGAGGTCAGGTTTACTCTCACCCACTCTACACAGCAAGGCCAGCTTCTGGACACTATGGATCCTGAGGTCAGGTTTACTCTCACCCACTCTACACAGCAAGGCCAGCTTCTAGACACTATGGATCCTGAGATCAGGTTTACTCTCACCCACTCTACACAGCAAGGCCAGCTTCTGGACACTATGGATCCTGAGGTCAGGTTTACTCTCACCCACTCTACACAGCAAGGCCAGCTTCTAGACACTATGGATCCTGAGATCAGGTTTACTCTCACCCACTCTACAGAGCAAGTCCAGCTTCTAGACACTATGGATCCTGAGGTCAGGTTTACTCTCACCCACTCTACACAGCAAGGCCAGCTTCTGGACACTATGTATCCTGAGGTCAGGTTTACTCTCACCCACTCTACACAGCAAGGCCAGCTTCTAGACACTATGGATCCTGAGATCAGGTTTACTCTCACCCACTCTACAGAGCAAGTCCAGCTTCTAGACACTATGGATCCTGAGGTCAGGTTTACTCTCACCCACTCTACACAGCAAGGCCAGCTTCTGGACACTATGGATCCTGAGGTCAGGTTTACTCTCACCCACTCTACACAGCAAGGCCAGCTTCTAGACACTATGGATCCTGAGGTCAGGTTTACTCTCACCCACTCTACACAGCAAGGCCAGCTTCTAGACACTATGGATCCTGAGATCAGGTTTACTCTCACCCACTCTACAGAGCAAGGCCAGCTTCTAGACACTATGGATCCTGAGGTCAGGTTTACTCTCACCCACTCTACACCGCAAGGCCAGCTTCTGGACACTATGGATCCTGAGGGCAGGTTTACTCTCACCCACTCAACAGAGCAAGTCCAGCTTCTAGACACTATGGATCCTGAGGTCAGGTTTACTCTCACCCACTCTACACAGCAAGGCCAGCTTCTGGACACTATGGATCCTGAGGTCAGGTTTACTCTCACCCACTCTACACAGCAAGGCCAGCTTCTAGACACTATGGATCCTGAGATCAGGTTTACTCTCACCCACTCTACACAGCAAGGCCAGCTTCTGGACACTATGGATCCTGAGGTCAGGTTTCCTCTCACCCACTCTACACAGCAAGGCCAGCTTCTAGACACTATGGATCCTGAGATCAGGTTTACTCTCACCCACTCTACAGAGCAAGTCCAGCTTCTAGACACTATGGATCCTGAGGTCAGGTTTACTCTCACCCACTCTACACAGCAAGGCCAGCTTCTGGACACTAGGGATCCTGAGGTCAGGTTTACTCTCACCCACTCTACACAGCAAGGCCAGCTTCTAGACACTATGGATCCTGAGGTCAGGTTTACTCTCACCCACTCTACACAGCAAGGCCAGCTTCTAGACACTATGGATCCTGAGGTCAGGTTTACTCTCACCCACTCTACACCGCAAGGCCAGCTTCTGGACACTATGGATCCTGAGGGCAGGTTTACTCTCACCCACTCTACAGAGCAAGTCCAGCTTCTAGACACTATGGATCCTGAGGTCAGGTTTACTCACACCCACTCTACACAGCAAGGCCAGCTTCTGGACACTTTGGATCCTGAGGTCAGGTTTACTCTCACCCACTCTACACAGCAAGGCCAGCTTCTAGACACTATGGATCCTGAGATCAGGTTTACTCTCACCCACTCTACAGAGCAAGTCCAGCTTCTAGACACTATGGATCCTGAGGTCAGGTTTACTCTCACCCACTCTACACAGCAAGGCCAGCTTCTGGACACTATGGATCCTGAGGTCAGGTTTACTCTCACCCACTCTACACAGCAAGGCCAGCTTCTAGACACTATGGATCCTGAGATCAGGTTTACTCTCACCCACTCTACAGAGCAAGTCCAGCTTCTAGACACTATGGATCCTGAGGTCAGGTTTACTCTCACCCACTCTACACAGCAAGGCCAGCTTCTAGACACTATGGATCCTGAGGTCAGGTTTACTCTCACCCACTCTACACAGCAAGGCCAGCTTCTAGACACTATGGATCCTGAGGTCAGGTTTACTCTCACCCACTCTACACAGCAAGGCCAGCTTCTAGACACTATGGATCATGAGATCAGGTTTACTCTCACCCGCTCTACACAGCAAGGCCAGCTTCTAGACACTATGGATCTCGAGATCAGGTTTACTCTCACCCACTCTACAACGCAAGGCCAGCTTCTAGACACTATGGATCCTGAGGTCAGGTTTACTCTCACCCACTCTACACAGCAAGGCCAGCTTCTAGACACTATGGATCCTGAGGTCAGGTTTACTCTCACCCGCTCTACACAGCAAGGCCAGCTTCTAGACACTATGGATCCTGTGGTCAGGTTTACTCTCACCCACTCTACACAGCAAGGCCAGCTTCTAGACACTATGGATCCTGAGGTCAGGTTTACTCTCACCCACTCTACACAGCAAGGCCAGCTTCTACACACTATGGATCCTGAGGTCAGGTTTACTCTCACCCACTCTACACAGCAAGGCCAGCTTCTAGACACTATGGATCCTGAGGTCAGGTTTACTCTCACCCGCTCTACACCGCAAGGCCAGATAATAGACACTATGGATCCTGAGATCAGGTTTACTCTCACCCACTCTACAACGCAAGGCCAGCTTCTAGACACTATGGATCCTGAGGTCAGGTTTACTCTCACCCGCTCTACACAGCAAGGCCAGCTTCTAGACACTATGGATCCTGAGGTCAGGTTTACTCTCACCCGCTCTACACCGCAAGGCCAGCTTCTAGACACTATGGATCCTGAGGTCAGGTTTACTCTCACCCACTCTACACAGCAAGGCCAGATTCTACACACTATGGATCCTGAGGTCAGGTTTACTCTCACCCACTCTACACAGCAAGGCCAGCTTCTAGACACTATGGATCCTGAGGTCAGGTTTACTCTCACCCGCTCTACACCGCAAGGCCAGCTTCTAGACACTATGGATCCTGAGGTCAGGTTTACTCTCACCCACTCTACACCGCAAGGCCAGCTTCTAGACACTATGGATCCTGAGGGCAGGTTTACTCTCACCCACTCTACAGAGCAAGTCCAGCTTCTAGACACTATGGATCCTGAGGTCAGGTTTACTCTCACCCACTCTACACAGCAAGGCCAGCTTCTAGACACTATGGATCCTGAGGTCAGGTTTACTCTCACCCACTCTACACAGCAAGGCCAGCTTCTAGACACTATGGATCCTGAGATCAGGTTTACTCTCACCCACTCTACACAGCAAGGCCAGCTTCTGGACACTATGGATCCTGAGGTCAGGTTTCCTCTCACCCACTCTACACAGCAAGGCCAGCTTCTAGACACTATGGATCCTGAGATCAGGTTTACTCTCACCCACTCTACAGAGCAAGTCCAGCTTCTAGACACTATGGATCCTGAGGTCAGGTTTACTCTCACCCACTCTACACAGCAAGGCCAGCTTCTGGACACTATGGATCCTGAGGTCAGGTTTACTCTCACCCACTCTACACAGCAAGGCCAGCTTCTAGACACTATGGATCCTGAGATCAGGTTTACTCTCACCCACTCTACACAGCAAGGCCAGCTTCTGGACACTATGGATCCTGAGGTCAGGTTTCCTCTCACCCACTCTACACAGCAAGGCCAGCTTCTAGACACTATGGATCCTGAGATCAGGTTTACTCTCACCCACTCTACAGAGCAAGTCCAGCTTCTAGACACTATGGATCCTGAGGTCAGGTTTACTCTCACCCACTCTACACAGCAAGGCCAGCTTCTAGACACTATGGATCCTGAGGTCAGGTTTACTCTCACCCACTCTACACAGCAAGGCCAGCTTCTAGACACTATGGATCCTGAGGTCAGGTTTACTCTCACCCACTCTACACAGCAAGGCCAGCTTCTAGACACTATGGATCCTGAGATCAGGTTTACTCTCACCCGCTCTACACAGCAAGGCCAGCTTCTAGACACTATGGATCTCGAGATCAGGTTTACTCTCACCCACTCTACAACGCAAGGCCAGCTTCTAGACACTATGGATCCTGAGGTCAGGTTTACTCTGACCCACTCTACACAGCAAGGCCAGCTTCTAGACACTATGGATCCTGAGGTCAGGTTTACTCTCACCCGCTCTACACAGCAAGGCCAGCTTCTAGACACTATGGATCCTGTGGTCAGGTTTACTCTCACCCGCTCTACACCGCAAGGCCAGCTTCTAGACACTATGGATCCTGAGGTCAGGTTTACTCTCACCCACTCTACACAGCAAGGCCAGCTTCTAGACACTATGGATCCTGAGGTCAGGTTTACTCTCACCCACTCTACACAGCAAGGCCAGCTTCTAGACACTATGGATCCTGAGGTCAGGTTTACTCTCACCCGCTCTACACCGCAAGGCCAGATAATAGACACTATGGATCCTGAGATCAGGTTTACTCTCACCCACTCTACACAGCAAGGCCAGCTTCTAGACACTATGGATCCTGAGGTCAGGTTTACTCTCACCCGCTCTACACAGCAAGGCCAGCTTCTAGACACTATGGATCCTGAGGTCAGGTTTACTCTCACCCACTCTACACCGCAAGGCCAGCTTCTAGACACTATGGATCCTGAGGTCAGGTTTACTCTCACCCACTCTACACAGCAAGGCCAGATTCTACACACTATGGATCCTGAGGTCAGGTTTACTCTCACCCACTCTACACAGCAAGGCCAGCTTCTAGACACTATGGATCCTGAGGTCAGGTTTACTCTCACCCGCTCTACACCGCAAGGCCAGCTTCTAGACACTATGGATCCTGAGGTCAGGTTTACTCTCACCCACTCTACACCGCAAGGCCAGCTTCTAGACACTATGGATCCTGAGGGCAGGTTTACTCTCACCCACTCAACAGAGCAAGTCCAGCTTCTAGACACTATGGATCCTGAGGTCAGGTTTACTCTCACCCACTCTACACAGCAAGGCCAGCTTCTGGACACTATGGATCCTGAGGTCAGGTTTACTCTCACCCACTCTACACAGCAAGGCCAGCTTCTAGACACTATGGATCCTGAGATCAGGTTTACTCTCACCCACTCTACACAGCAAGGCCAGCTTCTGGACACTATGGATCCTGAGGTCAGGTTTCCTCTCACCCACTCTACACAGCAAGGCCAGCTTCTAGACACAATGGATCCTGAGATCAGGTTTACTCTCACCCACTCTACAGAGCAAGTCCAGCTTCTAGACACTATGGATCCTGAGGTCAGGTTTACTCTCACCCACTCTACACAGCAAGGCCAGCTTCTGGACACTATGGATCCTGAGGTCAGGTTTACTCTCACCCACTCTACACAGCAAGGCCAGCTTCTAGACACTATGGATCCTGAGGTCAGGTTTACTCTCACCCACTCTACACAGCAAGGCCAGCTTCTAGACACTATGGATCCTGAGGTCAGGTTTACTCTCACCCACTCTACACCGCAAGGCCAGCTTCTGGACACTATGGATCCTGAGGTCAGGTTTACTCTCACCCACTCTACAGAGCAAGTCTAGCTTCTAGACACTATGGATCCTGAGGTCAGGTTTACTCACACCCACTCTACACAGCAAGGCCAGCTTCTGGACACTTTGGATCCTGAGGTCAGGTTTACTCTCACCCACTCTACACAGCAAGGCCAGCTTCTAGACACTATGGATCCTGAGATCAGGTTTACTCTCACCCACTCTACAGAGCAAGTCCAGCTTCTAGACACTATGGATCCTGAGGTCAGGTTTACTCTCACCCACTCTACACAGCAAGGCCAGCTTCTGGACACTATGGATCCTGAGGTCAGGTTTACTCTCACCCACTCTACACAGCAAGGCCAGCTTCTAGACACTATGGATCATGAGATCAGGTTTACTCTCACCCGCTCTACACAGCAAGGCCAGCTTCTAGACACTATGGATCTCGAGATCAGGTTTACTCTCACCCACTCTACAACGCAAGGCCAGCTTCTAGACACTATGGATCCTGAGGTCAGGTTTACTCTGACCCACTCTACACAGCAAGGCCAGCTTCTAGACACTATGGATCCTGAGGTCAGGTTTACTCTCACCCGCTCTACACAGCAAGGCCAGCTTCTAGACACTATGGATCCTGTGGTCAGGTTTACTCTCACCCGCTCTACACCGCAAGGCCAGCTTCTAGACACTATGGATCCTGAGGTCAGGTTTACTCACACCCACTCTACACAGCAAGGCCAGCTTCTGGACACTTTGGATCCTGAGGTCAGGTTTACTCTCACCCACTCTACACAGCAAGGCCAGCTTCTAGACACTATGGATCCTGAGATCAGGTTTACTCTCACCCACTCTACAGAGCAAGTCCAGCTTCTAGACACTATGGATCCTGAGGTCAGGTTTACTCTCACCCACTCTACACAGCAAGGCCAGCTTCTAGACACTATGGATCCTGAGGTCAGGTTTACTCTCACCCACTCTACACAGCAAGGCCAGCTTCTAGACACTATGGATCCTGAGATCAGGTTTACTCTCACCCACTCTACAGAGCAAGTCCAGCTTCTAGACACTATGGATCCTGAGGTCAGGTTTACTCTCACCCACTCTACACAGCAAGGCCAGCTTCTGGACACTATGGATCCTGAGGTCAGGTTTACTCTCACCCACTCTACACAGCAAGGCCAGCTTCTAGACACTATGGATCCTGAGGTCAGGTTTACTCTCACCCACTCTACACAGCAAGGCCAGCTTCTAGACACTATGGATCATGAGATCAGGTTTACTCTCACCCGCTCTACACAGCAAGGCCAGCTTCTAGACACTATGGATCTCGAGATCAGGTTTACTCTCACCCACTCTACAACGCAAGGCCAGCTTCTAGACACTATGGATCCTGAGGTCAGGTTTACTCTGACCCACTCTACACAGCAAGGCCAGCTTCTAGACACTATGGATCCTGAGGTCAGGTTTACTCTCACCCGCTCTACACAGCAAGGCCAGCTTCTAGACACTATGGATCCTGTGGTCAGGTTTACTCTCACCCGCTCTACACCGCAAGGCCAGCTTCTAGACACTATGGATCCTGAGGTCAGGTTTACTCTCACCCACTCTACACAGCAAGGCCAGCTTCTAGACACTATGGATCCTGAGGTCAGGTTTACTCTCACCCACTCTACACAGCAAGGCCAGCTTCTAGACACTATGGATCCTGAGGTCAGGTTTACTCTCACCCGCTCTACACCGCAAGGCCAGATAATAGACACTATGGATCCTGAGATCAGGTTTACTCTCACCCACTCTACAACGCAAGGCCAGCTTCTAGACACTATGGATCCTGAGGTCAGGTTTACTCTCACCCGCTCTACACAGCAAGGCCAGCTTCTAGACACTATGGATCCTGAGGTCAGGTTTACTCTCACCCGCTCTACACCGCAAGGCCAGCTTCTAGACACTATGGATCCTGAGGTCAGGTTTACTCTCACCCACTCTACACAGCAAGGCCAGATTCTAGACACTATGGATCCTGAGGTCAGGTTTACTCTCACCCACTCTACACAGCAAGGCCAGCTTCTAGACACTATGGATCCTGAGGTCAGGTTTACTCTCACCCGCTCTACACCGCAAGGCCAGCTTCTAGACACTATGGATCCTGAGGTCAGGTTTACTCTCACCCACTCTACACCGCAAGGCCAGCTTCTAGACACTATGGATCCTGAGGGCAGGTTTACTCTCACCCACTCAACAGAGCAAGTCCAGCTTCTAGACACTATGGATCCTGAGGTCAGGTTTACTCTCACCCACTCTACACAGCAAGGCCAGCTTCTAGACACTATGGATCCTGAGGTCAGGTTTACTCTCACCCACTCTACACAGCAAGGCCAGCTTCTAGACACTATGGATCCTGAGATCAGGTTTACTCTCACCCACTCTACACAGCAAGGCCAGCTTCTGGACACTATGGATCCTGAGGTCAGGTTTCCTCTCACCCACTCTACACAGCAAGGCCAGCTTCTAGACACTATGGATCCTGAGATCAGGTTTACTCTCACCCACTCTACAGAGCAAGTCCAGCTTCTAGACACTATGGATCCTGAGGTCAGGTTTACTCTCACCCACTCTACACAGCAAGGCCAGCTTCTAGACACTATGGATCCTGAGGTCAGGTTTACTCTCACCCACTCTACACAGCAAGGCCAGCTTCTAGACACTATGGATCCTGAGATCAGGTTTACTCTCACCCACTCTACACAGCAAGGCCAGCTTCTGGACACTATGGATCCTGAGGTCAGGTTTCCTCTCACCCACTCTACACAGCAAGGCCAGCTTCTAGACACTATGGATCCTGAGGTCAGGTTTACTCTCACCCACTCTACAGAGCAAGTCCAGCTTCTAGACACTATGGATCCTGAGGTCAGGTTTACTCTCACCCACTCTACACAGCAAGGCCAGCTTCTGGACACTATGGATCCTGAGGTCAGGTTTACTCTCACCCACTCTACACAGCAAGGCCAGCTTCTAGACACTATGGATCCTGAGGTCAGGTTTACTCTCACCCACTCTACACAGCAAGGCCAGCTTCTAGACACTATGGATCATGAGATCAGGTTTACTCTCACCCGCTCTACACAGCAAGGCCAGCTTCTAGACACTATGGATCTCGAGATCAGGTTTACTCTCACCCACTCTACAACGCAAGGCCAGCTTCTAGACACTATGGATCCTGAGGTCAGGTTTACTCTGACCCACTCTACACAGCAAGGCCAGCTTCTAGACACTATGGATCCTGAGGTCAGGTTTACTCTCACCCGCTCTACACAGCAAGGCCAGCTTCTAGACACTATGGATCCTGTGGTCAGGTTTACTCTCACCCGCTCTACACCGCAAGGCCAGCTTCTAGACACTATGGATCCTGAGGTCAGGTTTACTCTCACCCACTCTACACAGCAAGGCCAGCTTCTAGACACTATGGATCCTGAGGTCAGGTTTACTCTCACCCACTCTACACAGCAAGGCCAGCTTCTAGACACTATGGATCCTGAGGTCAGGTTTACTCTCACCCGCTCTACACCGCAAGGCCAGATAATAGACACTATGGATCCTGAGATCAGGTTTACTCTCACCCACTCTACAACGCAAGGCCAGCTTCTAGACACTATGGATCCTGAGGTCAGGTTTACTCTCACCCGCTCTACACAGCAAGGCCAGCTTCTAGACACTATGGATCCTGAGGTCAGGTTTACTCTCACCCGCTCTACACCGCAAGGCCAGCTTCTAGACACTATGGATCCTGAGGTCAGGTTTACTCTCACCCACTCTACACAGCAAGGCCAGATTCTACACACTATGGATCCTGAGGTCAGGTTTACTCTCACCCACTCTACACAGCAAGGCCAGCTTCTAGACACTATGGATCCTGAGGTCAGGTTTACTCTCACCCGCTCTACACCGCAAGGCCAGCTTCTAGACACTATGGATCCTGAGGTCAGGTTTACTCTCACCCACTCTACACCGCAAGGCCAGCTTCTAGACACTATGGATCCTGAGGGCAGGTTTACTCTCACCCACTCAACAGAGCAAGTCCAGCTTCTAGACACTATGGATCCTGAGGTCAGGTTTACTCTCACCCACTCTACACAGCAAGGCCAGCTTCTGGACACTATGGATCCTGAGGTCAGGTTTACTCTCACCCACTCTACACAGCAAGGCCAGCTTCTAGACACTATGGATCCTGAGATCAGGTTTACTCTCACCCACTCTACACAGCAAGGCCAGCTTCTGGACACTATGGATCCTGAGGTCAGGTTTCCTCTCACCCACTCTACACAGCAAGGCCAGCTTCTAGACACTATGGATCCTGAGATCAGGTTTACTCTCACCCACTCTACAGAGCAAGTCCAGCTTCTAGACACTATGGATCCTGAGGTCAGGTTTACTCTCACCCACTCTACACAGCAAGGCCAGCTTCTGGACACTATGGATCCTGAGGTCAGGTTTACTCTCACCCACTCTACACAGCAAGGCCAGCTTCTAGACACTATGGATCCTGAGGTCAGGTTTACTCTCACCCACTCTACACAGCAAGGCCAGCTTCTAGACACTATGGATCCTGAGGTCAGGTTTACTCTCACCCACTCTACACCGCAAGGCCAGCTTCTGGACACTATGGATCCTGAGGTCAGGTTTACTCTCACCCACTCTACAGAGCAAGTCTAGCTTCTAGACACTATGGATCCTGAGGTCAGGTTTACTCACACCCACTCTACACAGCAAGGCCAGCTTCTGGACACTTTGGATCCTGAGGTCAGGTTTACTCTCACCCACTCTACACAGCAAGGCCAGCTTCTAGACACTATGGATCCTGAGATCAGGTTTACTCTCACCCACTCTACAGAGCAAGTCCAGCTTCTAGACACTATAGATCCTGAGGTCAGGTTTACTCTCACCCACTCTACACAGCAAGGCCAGCTTCTGGACACTATGGATCCTGAGGTCAGGTTTACTCTCACCCACTCTACACAGCAAGGCCAGCTTCTAGACACTATGGATCATGAGATCAGGTTTACTCTCACCCGCTCTACACAGCAAGGCCAGCTTCTAGACACTATGGATCTCGAGATCAGGTTTACTCTCACCCACTCTACAACGCAAGGCCAGCTTCTAGACACTATGGATCCTGAGGTCAGGTTTACTCTGACCCACTCTACACAGCAAGGCCAGCTTCTAGACACTATGGATCCTGAGGTCAGGTTTACTCTCACCCGCTCTACACAGCAAGGCCAGCTTCTAGACACTATGGATCCTGTGGTCAGGTTTACTCTCACCCGCTCTACACCGCAAGGCCAGCTTCTAGACACTATGGATCCTGAGGTCAGGTTTACTCTCACCCACTCTACACAGCAAGGCCAGCTTCTACACACTATGGATCCTGAGGTCAGGTTTACTCTCACCCACTCTACACAGCAAGGCCAGCTTCTAGACACTATGGATCCTGAGGTCAGGTTTACTCTCACCCGCTCTACACCGCAAGGCCAGATTCTAGACACTATGGATCCTGAGATCAGGTTTACTCTCACCCACTCTACAACGCAAGGCCAGCTTCTAGACACTATGGATCCTGAGGTCAGGTTTACTCTCACCCGCTCTACACAGCAAGGCCAGCTTCTAGACACTATGGATCCTGAGGTCAGGTTTACTCTCACCCGCTCTACACCGCAAGGCCAGCTTCTAGACACTATGGATCCTGAGGTCAGGTTTACTCTCACCCACTCTACACAGCAAGGCCAGATTCTACACACTATGGATCCTGAGGTCAGGTTTACTCTCACCCACTCTACACAGCAAGGCCAGCTTCTAGACACTATGGATCCTGAGGTCAGGTTTACTCTCACCCACTCTACACCGCAAGGCCAGCTTCTAGACACTATGGATCCTGAGGTCAGGTTTACTCTCACCCACTCTACACCGCAAGGCCAGCTTCTAGACACTATGGATCCTGAGGGCAGGTTTACTCTCACCCACTCAACAGAGCAAGTCCAGCTTCTAGACACTATGGATCCTGAGGTCAGGTTTACTCTCACCCACTCTACACAGCAAGGCCAGCTTCTGGACACTATGGATCCTGAGGTCAGGTTTACTCTCACCCACTCTACACAGCAAGGCCAGCTTCTAGACACTATGGATCCTGAGATCAGGTTTACTCTCACCCACTCTACACAGCAAGGCCAGCTTCTGGACACTATGGATCCTGAGGTCAGGTTTCCTCTCACCCACTCTACACAGCAAGGCCAGCTTCTAGACACTATGGATCCTGAGATCAGGTTTACTCTCACCCACTCTACAGAGCAAGTCCAGCTTCTAGACACTATGGATCCTGAGGTCAGGTTTACTCTCACCCACTCTACACAGCAAGGCCAGCTTCTGGACACTATGGATCCTGAGGTCAGGTTTACTCTCACCCACTCTACACAGCAAGGCCAGCTTCTAGACACTATGGATCCTGAGGTCAGGTTTACTCTCACCCACTCTACACAGCAAGGCCAGCTTCTAGACACTATGGATCCTGAGGTCAGGTTTACTCTCACCCACTCTACACCGCAAGGCCAGCTTCTGGACACTATGGATCCTGAGGTCAGGTTTACTCTCACCCACTCTACAGAGCAAGTCTAGCTTCTAGACACTATGGATCCTGAGGTCAGGTTTACTCACACCCACTCTACACAGCAAGGCCAGCTTCTGGACACTTTGGATCCTGAGGTCAGGTTTACTCTCACCCACTCTACACAGCAAGGCCAGCTTCTAGACACTATGGATCCTGAGATCAGGTTTACTCTCACCCACTCTACAGAGCAAGTCCAGCTTCTAGACACTATGGATCCTGAGGTCAGGTTTACTCTCACCCACTCTACACAGCAAGGCCAGCTTCTGGACACTATGGATCCTGAGGTCAGGTTTACTCTCACCCACTCTACACAGCAAGGCCAGCTTCTAGACACTATGGATCCTGAGATCAGGTAAACTCTCACCCACTCTACAGAGCAAGTCCAGCTTCTAGACACTATGGATCCTGAGGTCAGGTTTACTCTCACCCACTCTACACAGCAAGGCCAGCTTCTGGACACTATGGATCCTGAGGTCAGGTTTACTCTCACCCACTCTACACAGCAAGGCCAGCTTCTAGACACTATGGATCCTGAGGTCAGGTTTACTCTCACCCACTCTACACAGCAAGGCCAGCTTCTGGACACTATGGATCCTGAGGTCAGGTTTCCTCTCACCCACTCTACACAGCAAGGCCAGCTTCTAGACACTATGGATCCTGAGATCAGGTTTACTCTCACCCACTCTACAGAGCAAGTCCAGCTTCTAGACACTATGGATCCTGAGGTCAGGTTTACTCTCACCCACTCTACACAGCAAGGCCAGCTTCTGGACACTATGGATCCTGAGGTCAGGTTTACTCTCACCCACTCTACACAGCAAGGCCAGCTTCTAGACACTATGGATCCTGAGGTCAGGTTTACTCTCACCCACTCTACACAGCAAGGCCAGCTTCTAGACACTATGGATCCTGAGGTCAGGTTTACTCTCACCCACTCTACACCGCAAAGCCAGCTTCTGGACACTATGGATCCTGAGGTCAGGTTTACTCTCACCCACTCTACAGAGCAAGTCCAGCTTCTAGACACTATGGATCCTGAGGTCAGGTTTACTCACACCCACTCTACACAGCAAGGCCAGCTTCTGGACACTTTGGATCCTGAGGTCAGGTTTACTCTCACCCACTCTACACAGCAAGGCCAGCTTCTAGACACTATGGATCCTGAGATCAGGTTTACTCTCACCCACTCTACAGAGCAAGTCCAGCTTCTAGACACTATGGATCCTGAGGTCAGGTTTACTCTCACCCACTCTACACAGCAAGGCCAGCTTCTGGACACTATGGATCCTGAGGTCAGGTTTACTCTCACCCACTCTACACAGCAAGGCCAGCTTCTAGACACTATGGATCCTGAGATCAGGTAAACTCTCACCCACTCTACAGAGCAAGTCCAGCTTCTAGACACTATGGATCCTGAGGTCAGGTTTACTCTCACCCACTCTACACAGCAAGGCCAGCTTCTGGACACTATGGATCCTGAGGTCAGGTTTACACTCACCCACTCTACACAGCAAGGCCAGCTTCTAGACACTATGGATCCTGAGGTCAGGTTTACTCTCACCCGCTCTACACAGCAAGGCCAGCTTCTAGACACTATGGATCCTGAGGTCAGGTTTACTCTCACCCGCTCTACACCGCAAGGCCAGCTTCTAGACACTATGGATCCTGAGGTCAGGTTTACTCTCACCCACTCTACACAGCAAGGCCAGCTTCTACACACTATGGATCCTGAGGTCAGGTTTACTCTCACCCACTCTACACAGCAAGGCCAGCTTCTAGACACTATGGATCCTGAGGTCAGGTTTACTCTCACCCGCTCTACACCGCAAGGCCAGATTCTAGACACTATGGATCCTGAGATCAGGTTTACTCTCACCCACTCTACACAGCAAGGCCAGCTTCTAGACACTATGGATCCTGAGGTCAGGTTTACTCTCACCCGCTCTACACAGCAAGGCCAGCTTCTAGACACTATGGATCCTGAGGTCAGGTTTACTCTCACCCGCTCTACACCGCAAGGCCAGCTTCTAGACACTATGGATCCTGAGGTCAGGTTTACTCTCACCCATTCTACACAGCAAGGCCAGATTCTACACACTATGGATCCTGAGGTCAGGTTTACTCTCACCCACTCTACACAGCAAGGCCAGCTTCTAGACACTATGGATCCTGAGGTCAGGTTTACTCTCACCCGCTCTACACCGCAAGGCCAGCTTCTAGACACTATGGATCCTGAGGTCAGGTTTACTCTCACCCACTCTACACAGCAAGGCCAGCTTCTACACACTATGGATCCTGAGGTCAGGTTTACTCTCACCCACTCTACACAGCAAGGCCAGCTTCTAGACACTATGGATCCTGAGATCAGGTTTACCCTCACCCACTCTACACAGCAAGGCCAGCTTCTACACACTATAGATCCTGAGGTCAGGTTTACTCTCAACCACTCTACACTGCAAGGCCAGCTTCTAGACACTATGGATCCTGAGATCAGGTTTACTCTCACCCACTCTACACAGCAAGGCCAGCTTCTAGACACTATAGATCCTGAGATCAGGTTTACTCTCACCCACTCTACACAGCAAGGCCAGCTTCTAGACACTATCGATCCTGAGATCAGGTTTACTCTCACCCACTCTACACCGCAAGGCCAGCTTCTAGACACTTTGGATCCTGAGATCAGGTTTACTCTCACCCACTCTACACAGCAAGGCCAGCTTCTAGACACTATGGATCTTGAGGTCAGGTTTACCCTCACCCACTCTACACAGCAAGTCCAGCTTCTAGACACTATGGATCCTGAGATCAGGGTTACTCTCACCCACTCTACACCGCAAGGCCAGCTTCTAGACACGATGGATCCTGAGGTCAGGTTTACTCTCACCCACTCTACACAGCAAGGCCAGCTTCTAGACACTATGGATCCTGAGGTCAGGTTTACTCTCACCCGCTCTACACCGCAAGGCCAGCTTCTAGACACTATGGATCCTGAGGTCAGGTTTACTCTCACCCACTCTACACAGCAAGGCCAGCTTCTAGACACTATGGATCCTGAGATCAGGTTTACTCTCACCCACTCTCCACAGCAAGGCCAGATTCTAGACACTATGGATCCTGAGATCAGGTTTACTCTCACCCACTCTACAGAGCAAGGCCAGATTCTAGACACTATGGATCCTGAGGTCAGGTTTACTCTCACCCACTCTACACAGCAAGGCCAGCTTCTACACACTATGGATCCTGAGGTCAGGTTTACTCTCACCTACTCTACACAGCAAGGCCAGCTTCTAGACACTATGGATCCTGAGATCAGGTTTACCCTCACCCACTCTACACAGCAAGGCCAGCTTCTACACACTATAGATCCTGAGGTCAGGTTTACTCTCAACCACTCTACACTGCAAGGCCAGCTTCTAGACACTATGGATCCTGAGATAAGGTTTACTCTCACCCACTCTACACAGCAAGGCCAGCTTCTAGACACTATATATCCTGAGATCAGGTTTACTCTCACCCACTCTACACAGCAAGGCCAGCTTCTAGACACTATGGATCCTGAGATCAGGTTTACTCTCACCCACTCTACACCGCAAGGCCAGCTTCTAGACACTATGGATCCTGAGATCAGGTTTACTCTCACCCACTCTACACAGCAAGGCCAGCTTCTAGCCACTATGGATCCTGAGGTCAGGTTTACCCTCACCCACTCTACACAGCAAGTCCAGCTTCTAGACACTATGGATCCTGAGATCAGGGTTACTCTCACCCACTCTACACCGCAAGGCCAGCTTCTAGACACTATGGATCCTGAGGGCAGGTTTAATCTCACCCACTCAACAGAGCAAGTCCAGCTTCTAGACACTATGGATCCTGAGGTCAGGTTTACTCTCACCCACTCTACACAGCAAGGCCAGCTTCTGGACACTATGGATCCTGAGGTCAGGTTTACTCTCACCCACTCTACACAGCAAGGCCAGCTTCTAGACACTATGGATCCTGAGATCAGGTTTACTCTCACCCACTCTACACAGCAAGGCCAGCTTCTGGACACTATGGATCCTGAGGTCAGGTTTCCTCTCACCCACTCTACACAGCAAGGCCAGCTTCTAGACACTATGGATCCTGAGATCAGGTTTACTCTCACCCACTCTACAGAGCAAGTCCAGCTTCTAGACACTATGGATCCTGAGGTCAGGTTTACTCTCACCCACTCTACACAGCAAGGCCAGCTTCTGGACACTATGGATCCTGAGGTCAGGTTTACTCTCACCCACTCTACACAGCAAGGCCAGCTTCTAGACACTATGGATCCTGAGATCAGGTTTACTCTCACCCACTCTACAGAGCAAGTCCAGCTTCTAGACACTATGGATCCTGAGGTCAGGTTTACTCTCACCCACTCTACACAGCAAGGCCAGCTTCTGGACACTATGGATCCTGAGGTCAGGTTTACTCTCACCCACTCTACACAGCAAGGCCAGCTTCTAGACACTATGGATCCTGAGATCAGGTTTACTCTCACCCACTCTACAGAGCAAGTCCAGCTTCTAGACACTATGGATCCTGAGGTCAGGTTTACTCTCACTCACTCTACACAGCAAGGCCAGCTTCTGGACACTATGGATCCTGAGGTCAGGTTTACTCTCACCCACTCTACACAGCAAGGCCAGCTTCTAGACACTATGGATCCTGAGGTCAGGTTTACTCTCACCCACTCTACACAGCAAGGCCAGCTTCTAGACACTATGGATCCTGAGATCAGGTTTACTCTCACCCGCTCTACACAGCAAGGCCAGCTTCTAGACACTATGGATCTCGAGATCAGGTTTACTCTCACCCACTCTACAACGCAAGGCCAGCTTCTAGACACTATGGATCCTGAGGTCAGGTTTACTCTGACCCACTCTACACAGCAAGGCCAGCTTCTAGACACTATGGATCCTGAGGTCAGGTTTACTCTCACCCGCTCTACACAGCAAGGCCAGCTTCTAGACACTATGGATCCTGAGGTCAGGTTTACTCTCACCCGCTCTACACCGCAAGGCCAGCTTCTAGACACTATGGATCCTGAGGTCAGGTTTACTCTCACCCACTCTACACAGCAAGGCCAGCTTCTACACACTATGGATCCTGAGGTCAGGTTTACTCTCACCCACTCTACACAGCAAGGCCAGCTTCTAGACACTATGGATCCTGAGGTCAGGTTTACTCTCACCCGCTCTACACCGCAAGGCCAGATTCTAGACACTATGGATCCTGAGATCAGGTTTACTCTCACCCACTCTACAACGCAAGGCCAGCTTCTAGACACTATGGATCCTGAGGTCAGGTTTACTCTCACCCGCTCTACACAGCAAGGCCAGCTTCTAGACACTATGGATCCTGAGGTCAGGTTTACTCTCACCCGCTCTACACCGCAAGGCCAGCTTCTAGACACTATGGATCCTGAGGTCAGGTTTACTCTCACCCACTCTACACAGCAAGGCCAGATTCTACACACTATGGATCCTGAGGTCAGGTTTACTCTCACCCACTCTACACAGCAAGGCCAGCTTCTAGACACTATGGATCCTGAGGTCAGGTTTACTCTCACCCGCTCTACACCGCAAGGCCAGCTTCTAGACACTATGGATCCTGAGGTCAGGTTTACTCTCACCCACTCTACACAGCAAGGCCAGCTTCTACACACTATGGATCCTGAGGTCAGGTTTACTCTCACCCACTCTACACAGCAAGGCCAGCTTCTAGACACTATGGATCCTGAGATCAGGTTTACCCTCACCCACTCTACACAGCAAGGCCAGCTTCTACACACTATAGATCCTGAGGTCAGGTTTACTCTCAACCACTCTACACTGCAAGGCCAGCTTCTAGACACTATGGATCCTGAGATCAGGTTTACTCTCACCCACTCTACAGAGCAAGTCCAGCTTCTAGACACTATGGATCCTGAGGTCAGGTTTACTCTCACCCACTCTACACAGCAAGGCCAGCTTCTGGACACTAGGGATCCTGAGGTCAGGTTTACTCTCACCCACTCTACACAGCAAGGCCAGCTTCTAGACACTATGGATCCTGAGGTCAGGTTTACTCTCACCCACTCTACACAGCAAGGCCAGCTTCTAGACACTATGGATCCTGAGGTCAGGTTTACCCTCACCCACTCTACACAGCAAGTCCAGCTTCTAGACACTATGGATCCTGAGATCAGGGTTACTCTCACCCACTCTACACCGCAAGGCCAGCTTCTAGACACTATGGATCCTGAGGTCAGGTTTACTCTCACCCACTCTACACCGCAAGGCCAGCTTCTAGACACTATGGATCCTGAGGTCAGGTTTACTCTCACCCACTCTACACAGCAAGGCCAGATTCTAGACACTATGGATCCTGAGATCAGGTTTACTCTCACCCACTCTACACAGCAAGGCCAGCTTCTAGACACTATGGATCCTGAGATCAGGTTTACTCTCACCCACTCTACACAGCAAGGCAAGATTCTAGACACTATGGATCCTGAGATCAGGTTTACTCTCACCCACTCTACAGAGCAAGGCCAGCTTCTAAACACTATGGATCCTGAGATCAGGTTTACTCTCACCCACTCTACACTGCAAGGCCAGCTTCTAGACACTATGGATCCTGAGGTCAGGTTTACTCTCACCCACTCTACACAGCAAGTCCAGCTTCTAGATACTATGGATCCTGAGATCAGGGTTACTCTCACCCACTCTACACCGCAAGGCCAGCTTCTAGACACTATGGATCCTGAGGTCAGGTTTACTCTCACCCACTCTACACAGCAAGGCCAGCTTCTAGACACTATGGATCCTGAGGTCAGGTTTACTCTCACCCACTCTACACAGCAAGGCCAGATTCTAGACACTATGGATCCTGAGATCAGGTTTACCCTCACCCACTCTACATAGCAAGGCCAGCTTCTAGACACTATGGATCCTGAGATCAGGTTTACTCTCACCCACTCTACACAGCAAGGCCAGATTCTAGACACTATGGATCCTGAGATCAGGTTTACTCTCACCCACTCTACAGAGCAAGGCCAGCTTCTAAACACTATGGATCCTGAGATCAGGTTTACTCTCACCCACTCTACACTGCAAGGCCAGCTTCTAGACACTATGGATCCTGAGGTCAGGTTTACCCTCACCCACTCTACACAGCAAGTCCAGCTTCTAGACACTATGGATCCTGAGGTCAGGTTTACCCTCACCCACTCTACACCGCAAGGCCAGCTTCTAGACACTATGGATCCGGAGGTCAGGTTTACTCTCACCCGCTCTACACAGCAAGGCCAGCTTCTAGACACTATGGATCCCGAGGTCAGGTTTACTCTCACCCACTCTACACAGCAAGGCCAGCTTCTAGACACTATGGATCCTGAGGTCAGGTTTACTCTCACCCACTCTACACCGCAAGGCCAGCTTCTAGACACTATGGATCCTGAGGTCAGGTTTACTCTCACCCACTCTACACAGCAAGGCCAGCTTCTAGACACTATGGATCCGGAGGTCAGGTTTACTCTCACCCACTCTACACAGCAAGGCCAGCTTCTAGACACTATGGATCCTGAGATCAGGTTTACTCTAACCCGCTCTACACAGTAAGGCCAGCTTCTAGACACTATGGATCCTGAGGTCAGGTTTACCCTCACCCACTCTACACAGCAAGTCCAGCTTCTAGACACTATGGATCCTGAGGTCAGGTTTACTCTCACCCACTCTACACTGCAAGGCCAGCTTCTAGACACTATGGATCCTGAGATCAGGGTTACTCTCACCCACTCTACACCGCAAGGCCAGCTTCTAGACACTATGGATCCTGAGGTCAGGTTTACTCTCACCCACTCTACACAGCAAGGCCAGCTTCTAGACACTATGGATCCTGAGATCAGGTTTACTCTCACCCACTCTACACAGCAAGGCCAGCTTCTAGACACTATGGATCCTGAGGTCAGGTTTACTCTCAACCACTCTACACTGCAAGGCCAGCTTCTAGACACTATGGATCCTGAGATCAGGTTTACTCTCACCCACTCTACACCGCAAGGCCAGCTTCTAGACACTATGGATCCTGAGGTCAGGTTTACTCTCAACCACTCTACACCGCAAGGCCAGCTTCTAGACACTATGGATCCTGAGATCAGGTTTACTCTCACCCACTCTACACCGCAAGGCCAGCTTCTAGACACTATGGATCCTGAGGGCAGGTTTACCCTCACCCACTCTACACAGCAAGGCCAGATTCTAGACACTATGGATCCTGAGATCAGGTTTACCCTCACCCACTCTACACAGCAAGGCCAGCTTCTGGACACTATGGATCCTGAGATCAGGTTTACTCTCACCCACTCTACACCGCAAAGCCAGCTTCTAGACACTATGGATCCTGAGATCAGGTTTACTCTCACCCACTCTACACAGCAAGGCCAGCTTCTAGACACTATGGATCCTGAGATCAGGTTTACTCTCACCCGCTCTACACAGCAAGTCCAGCTTCTAGACACTATGGATCCTGAGATCAGGTTTACTCTCACCCACTCTACACCGCAAGGCCAGCTTCTAGACACTATGGATCCTGAGGTCAGGTTTACTCTCACCCACTGTACACCGCAAGGACAGCTTCTAGACACTATGGATCCTGAGGTCAGGTTTACTCTCACCCACTCTACACCGGCCAGCTTCCAGACACTATGGATCCTGAGGTCAGGTTTACTCTCACCCACTCTACACCGCAAGGCCAGCTTCTAGATACTATGGATCCTGAGATCAGGTTTACTCTCACCCACTCTACACCGCAAGGCCAGCTTCTAGACACTATGGATCCTGAGATCAGGTTTACTCTCACCCACTCTACACAGCAAAGCCAGCTTCTAGACACTATGGATCCTGAGGTCAGGTTTACTCTCACCCGCTCTACACAGCAAGGCCAGCTTCTAGACACTATGGATCCTGAGATCAGGTTTACTCTCACCCACTCTACACCGCAAGGCCAGCTTCTAGACACTATGGATCCTGAGGTCAGGTTTACTCTCACCCACTCTACACAGCAAGGCCAGCTTCTAGACACTATGGATCCTGAGGTCAGGTTTACTCTCACCCACTCTACACCGCAAGGCCAGCTTGTAGACACTATGGATCCTGAGGTCAGGTTTACTCTCACCCACTCTACACCGCAAGGCCAGCTTCTAGACACTATGGATCCTGAGATCAGGTTTACTCTCACCCACTCTACACCGCAAGGCCAGCTTCTAGACACTATGGATCCTGAGATCAGGTTTACTCTCACCCACTCTACACAGCAAGGCCAGCTTCTAGACACTATGGATCCTGAGGTCAGGTTTACTCTCACCCACTGTACACCGCAAGGCCAGCTTCTAGACACTATGGATCCTGAGGTCAGGTTTACTCTCACCCACTCTACACCGCAATGCCAGCTTCTAGACACTATGGATCCTGAGGTCAGGTTTACTCTCAACCACTCTACACTGCAAGGCCAGCTTCTAGACACTATGGATCCTGAGATCAGGTTTACTCTCACCCACTCTACACCGCAAGGCCAGCTTCTAGACACTATGGATCCTGAGGGCAGGTTTACCCTCACCCACTCTACACAGCAAGGCCAGATTCTAGACACTATGGATCCTGAGATCAGGTTTACCCTCACCCACTCTACACAGCAAGGCCAGCTTCTGGACACTATGGATCCTGAGATCAGGTTTACTCTCACCCACTCTACACCGCAAAGCCAGCTTCTAGACACTATGGATCCTGAGATCAGGTTTACTCTCACCCACTCTACACAGCAAGGCCAGCTTCTAGACACTATGGATCCTGAGATCAGATTTACTCTCACCCGCTCTACACAGCAAGTCCAGCTTCTAGACACTATGGATCCTGAGATCAGGTTTACTCTCACCCACTCTACACCGCAAGGCCAGCTTCTAGACACTATGGATCCTGAGGTCAGGTTTACTCTCACCCACTGTACACCGCAAGGACAGCTTCTAGACACTATGGATCCTGAGGTCAGGTTTACTCTCACCCACTCTACACCGGCCAGCTTCCAGACACTATGGATCCTGAGGTCAGGTTTACTCTCACCCACTCTACACCGCAATGCCAGCTTCTAGACACTATGGATCCTGAGATCAGGTTTACTCTCACCCACTCTACACCGCAAGGCCAGCTTCTAGACACTATGGATCCTGAGATCAGGTTTACTCTCACCCACTCTACACAGCAAGGCCAGCTTCTAGACACTATGGATCCTGAGGTCAGGTTTACTCTCACCCGCCCTACACAGCAAGGCCAGCTTCTAGACACTATGGATCCTGAGATCAGGTTTACTCTCACCCACTCTACACCGCAAGGCCAGCTTCTAGACACTATGGATCCTGAGGTCAGGTTTACTCTCACCCACTCTACACAGCAAGGCCAGCTTCTAGACACTATGGATCCTGAGGTCAGGTTTACTCTCACCCACTCTACACCGCAAGGCCAGCTTGTAGACACTATGGATCCTGAGGTCAGGTTTACTCTCACCCACTCTACACCGCAAGGCCAGCTTCTAGACACTATGGATCCTGAGATCAGGTTTACTCTCACCCACTCTACACCGCAAGGCCAGCTTCTAGACACTATGGATCCTGAGATCAGGTTTACTCTCACCCACTCTACACAGCAAGGCCAGCTTCTAGACACTATGGATCCTGAGGTCAGGTTTACTCTCACCCACTGTACACCGCAAGGCCAGCTTCTAGACACTATGGATCCTGAGGTCAGGTTTACTCTCACCCACTCTACACCGCAAGGCCAGCTTCTAGACACTATGGATCCTGAGGTCAGGTTTACTCTCACCCACTCTACACCGCAAGGCCAGCTTCTAGACACTATGGATCCTGAGATCAGGTTTACTCTCACCCACTCTACACCGCAAGGCCAGCTTCTAGACACTATGGATCCTGAGGTCAGGTTTACTCTCACCCACTCTACACCGCAATGCCAGCTTCTAGACACTATGGATCCTGAGATCAGGTTTACTCTCACCCACTCTACACCGCAAGGCCAGCTTCTAGACACTATGGATCCTGAGATACGGTTTACTCTCACCCACTCTACACAGCAAAGCCAGCTTCTAGACACTATGGATCCTGAGGTCAGGTTTACTCTCACCCGCTCTACACAGCAAGGCCAGCTTCTAGACACTATGGATCCTGAGATCAGGTTTACTCTCACCCACTCTACACCGCAAGGCCAGCTTCTAGACACTATGGATCCTGAGGTCAGGTTTACTCTCACCCACTCTACACAGCAAGGCCAGCTTCTAGACACTATGGATCCTGAGGTCAGGTTTACTCTCACCCACTCTACACCGCAAGGCCAGCTTCTAGACACTATGGATCCTGAGGTCAGGTTTACTCTCACTCACTCTACACCGCAAGGCCAGCTTCTAGACACTATGGATCCTGAGGTCAGGTTTACCCTCACCCACTCTACACAGCAAGTCCAGCTTCTGGACACTATGGATCCTGAGGTCAGGTTTACTCTCACCCGCTCTACACAGCAAGGCCAGCTTCTAGACACTATGGATCCTGAGATCAGGTTTACTCTCACCCGCTCTACACAGCAAGGTCAGCTTCTAGACACTATGGATCCTGAGGTCAGGTTTACTCTCACCCACTCTACACCGCAAGGCCAGCTTCTAGACACTATGGATCCTGAGGTCAGGTTTACTCTCACTCACTCTACACCGCAAGGCCAGCTTCTAGACACTATGGATCCTGAGGTCAGGTTTACCCTCACCCACTCTACACAGCAAGTCCAGCTTCTGGACACTATGGATCCTGAGGTCAGGTTTACTCTCACCCGCTCTACACAGCAAGGCCAGCTTCTAGACACTATGGATCCTGAGATCAGGTTTACTCTCACCCGCTCTACACCGCAAGGCCAGCTTCTAGACACTATGGATCCGGAGGTCAGGTTTACTCTCACCCACTCTACACAGCAAGGCCAGCTTCTAGACACTATGGATCCTGAGATCAGGTTTACTCTCACCCGCTCTACACAGCAAGGTCAGCTTCTAGACACTATGGATCCTGAGGTCAGGTTTACTCTCACCCACTCTACACAGTAAGGCCAGCTTCTAGACACTATGGATCCTGAGGTCAGGTTTACTCTCACCCGCTCTACACAGCAAGTCCAGCTTCTAGACACTATGGATCCTGAGATCAGGTTTACTCTCACCCGCTCTACACAGCAAGGCCAGCTTCTAGACACTATGAATCCTGAGGTCAGGTTTACTCTCACCCACTCTACACCGCAAGGCCAGCTTCTAGACACTATGGATCCTGAGATCAGGTTTACTCTCACCCACTGTACACCGCAAGGCCAGCTTCTGGACACTATGGATCCTGAGGTCAGGTTTACTCTCACCCACTGTACACCGCAAGGCCAGCTTCTAGACACTATAGTTAGGACACAAGGGGGATCCCTCACCACGGATCTGTTCAGATTGTAACACTCTGATACATTGTGACAGCTGTCATCCACGGGCAATGGTGAAGTCCCTCCCAAGAAGTCAACTTCTACGCGTACAGCGGATCGTTAAGGATCCTGTAACGCACATTAAGAGACTGCAAGCTATGGCTAGCACATTTATACACAGGGCATATCCCTGACAGCTGATCCAGACACATTTAGATAACGTGGGAACAGATAATCCAGTGACCAATAGGGAGACAGAGACACGCGTACCGTTTATCTCTACGGGGCGCAGTAGTCAAATAGCTGCGGTCATTAAGAAACATTGACCCGTCCTGCGCGGTAATCTACACGCTGTGAGAGAATTACAGCCCCCCCCCCCCTTATGTCGTATAGGAGAATCTACGGAATAAACTTGTCAAAACTGAAATGACATCCAGAGGTCCTAGTCAATCCTATATTGGCACCAGAAGGAGAGGTGGCTTTCCTTGCCTAAACTGTGTGAACTGCAGGTAGATGGTTTGTACACCCGACTCGACACACAACACAGGATATTCGCCATTTCTTGACATGCGATAGTTCGTTTGTTATCTATCTGCTCCAGTGTCCATGTGACCTATTATACGTGGGAGAAGCCACTCTTGACCTAAAGACACGTCTGAATCAGCACAGGTTCACTATTCGACAGAAAAAGCTAGACTTACCTGTATCCAAACATTTTGCTGAAGCTGGGCATAGAGAGAAGGACCTGAAATTTATGATAATTGATCACATTCCTCCTCTTATTAGAGGTGGTAATAGAGAGGAAACATTGAAACGCAGATAATTGGTATGGATCTATCGCTTACATACTTTAATACTGCAAGGGTTAAATACTGAATTCAGATGGGGGTTATATGATAGATGGGGGTTGTCTGCTCTAGGCTCTGAACTGCTTGTGTATATGAAGGTACATTAGTGTCAATAGGTTATTGTGCTTCTAATACAAACATGTAACATGTTTTTGTTTCTTTGTCTCTCCTTTTACATGGATGCACTTTGTCATGTCCATTCAGCGTGTCTGAGGAGGTTCCTGATGTCCGTATGGTTTGGCTGCTTCAATCATCCCTCTGGACTGACTGTGCATCAGTGGATTCGTCTGTTTATCAGTTACTGATTTAATATTGTCTACATTGTGTTTTTCCAGTACAGGACTTCTAGGGACTTGGGACCGGTTTGTACGTGGACGGTATTGATGGGACACTAGCGCGTCTTGTCACCGGCAGAGACATCTGCGTTGGATCGATTGTCCTGTCTTAGGCTACACTTGTGCCACTATTTAGTCCATTTGGTCCTACACTTGATAATTGTGAATTCTTGGGGAGGACACATGTGTTGCTGACGTGTGGGGTGACGCTTCACTATTGGGTTTCACTGAGCCCCGTGGAGCCCTTGATGCATCGCATGTCAAGTCCTGTCTATATTGACCCTATTTGTATACACGGACAGGCGACTCCATTGATGGCATAGTCTTTACAATATATTCAGCGCCCGTGACTGACACACCCCTGTCTCTGATTGGCCGGGCCGTAGTCATGTGACTCGTCCTCTCCCTCTGACGGCGCGTCCTCTGCCATGTGGACGCTGCTGGGGGTGGCACCGCAGCGTCCGTGGGAGGGGATGGATTCTATTGACTTTGCGCCTGCACAGTGGCTACAGGGGAACGCCGACTCCATGCGGACACACCGATCCTCTAATGGTACTGTGGCGAAACCAACCTCGCCACTGGGTTTCGGAGGGGCCTGGCTACCAGCCTCTTGCCTCAGGATTATGGCCCATACTAACTTTAAAGGAGAAGACAGACCGGCCGCACAGCTTAAATCTGTCTTTGGAATTGTATTTTGTTATGTGAGGGTACCCAGATAGCTAATTGTGTATTCTGAGTGCCATTCACCTAATGATATGCACTCAGACTTGAGCTATCTGGGATATGTTAAATGTCTGTGTTTACTGTAAGGGTTGTGACATTGTTTGTTTAAATGGTGATTTCTGTCCTGTTGTCCCCACATGTGTATTGGCGATTTCCCTTTGTCCTGAGAGATAATTGAATTTCTCCTTGGGTGTCTCCAGGGCAGAGAGGAGGAAACCATGATGCATTGTGGGGATGTGTTGTGTCTGTGTATCCTGAGTGCTACATATCTGTCCTGTGTCACAGTCTTCCTTCTGGTCCCCTAGGGGCGTGTACACCAGATGGGGGACCTGAATAAATACGGGCGGGTAGCCCTCAATAAAGTGTTCCTGTTTTATCCTTCATCATGTTGAGGCTGGTGTTTGGGTAACTGATCAACACTGGGGGATTGCTATACGCTGGGAGATTTGCTATACTCCCCTGGCTTTACTACTAGCTCTTGTAAGAGCTGTTCCTGCTCTCTGGTTTTAGGAGAGGTTCACCCACTGGAGCCTGGAGCCTTGTCGTAGGTCCAGGGTGGGTAGGAGACGGTGAGACCTCAACCAAGCTTCGGCGGTTCGTGGGGTCTGCAGTGCGTACGGTGTCAAGTGGAGTGCTTGGAGTCCTCGGGAAGCACTAGGAGCATCTATCAACGGAGGTACCCGGTCGGGGTGCTAGGAGATCCGTTACATTTGGTGGAAAGCAGTGGGATGGCGTCTTAGTGCGAGGAGAAGCAGCTCGGAGACACCGTTCGTGGATTTACTAAATTGAGGGCAATGCTAGTATCCGTACAGCGCCCCTGGCTACAGCAGGATGGAATCGGCTAGTCTTCGGACAGCGTTCTATGACGAGGAGGAGGAGGCAGCTGCAGACTACAGGGATGCAGACAGAAAGGAAGTCTGGTATGATGCCCTGGAAAATGCCCAGCGGCGGCGAGGTGAGAGTCTCCCCAGTTATGAGCAGCGGCTACAGAAGCGTGTGGCGATGCGGATGGGTCTCTTGGGAGAGCAGCCCCTGGATGACTGGGTAACAGAGCTCCAGAACCTGGTATGTAAGGAGCTTTGGCTAGAGGATGCTTACCAGGCCCTAAGGTGGCATGTCATTCAACATTCCCCCTGGATGGCTGAGCACGACAGACCCGAGGGTGAGGATTATGATGGACCTGGGTTACTATGGGATACCTTGGAGGAGGACATTGATCTTGGCAGCACGGAGGAGTCTAGGTTTTGGGACATCTACGAATACCGGATGGGCATGCATGTTTATGTTGACGGAAGGGAGGTGAGCAAAGACATGACCCACCTGGTAACAAGGGAGTGGGAGCTGAAGCAGACCTACCAACACCTGCTCAGCTCCATTCATCCCCAACCTACTCGACAAGCAGAGCCAGATCTGCCCTCCTACAACTGGGAAGACTTGCCGGCGATACCCCCTGCTTCCCTACCAACTCCCAAAGTAGGGAACTTTATCGACTGGTTCTGGGAAGACCTCCCGATGGCAGGTGGAGATGGGACCGAGGTCTCTCCACTGGCCCTACAGAGATGCTGGGCAGTCGGCCCAGATCCCAAACGGCAGCCAGAGTTTCAGAGAGTTGAGACAGTTGGTCTGACTCCCCAGCAGCAGTGTGTTGTAAAGAGAGAAGAGACAACCGATCTCTCTCCCCAACCACAGGGGGACAGCACCCCTAACTCCGATGGTGCAGATGGGACCGCGGTCTCTGCACCAGGCCTACCGGGATGCTGGACGGCCGGTTCAGATCCCCCACCAACCCTGCAGGAATGCCAGGAGGAGGTAAGCGATTCCTCCTCTCCACAGCCGATCTGCAACAAGGTCCTGGGGATAGGATTCCCTGACCACATCCAAGCGGAAGAGCTGGCATCTGGGCAGAGCGCAGTCGGCTTCTGGCCTCCCCTATCCTCTTATCCAGAGCCTGACTCCCCACAGGCTACCCCAGCAGAAGAGCTGGCATCTGGGCAGAGCGCAGTCGGCCTCTGCCCTCCCCTATCCTCTTCTCCAGAGCCGGACATCCCACAGGCTACTCCAGCGGAAGAGCTGGCATCTGGGCAGAGCGCAGTTGGCCTCTGCCCTCCTCTATCCTCTTCTCCAGAGGCTGACTTTCCACAGGCTACCCCAGCGGAAGAGCTGGCATCTGGGCAGAGCGCAGTCGGCCTCTGCCCTCCCCTATCCTCTTCTCTAGAGCCGGACTTCCCACAGGCTACCCCAGCGGAAGAGCTGGCTTCTGGGCAGAGCGCAGTCGGCCTCTGCCCTCCTCTATCCTCTTCTCCAGAGGCTGAATTTCCACAGGCTACCCCAGCAGAAGAGCTGGCATCTGGGAAGAGTGCAGTCGGCCTCTGCCCTCCTCTATCCTCTTCTCCAGAGGCTGACTTTCCACAGGCTACCCCAGCGGAAGAGCTGGCATCGGGGCAGAGCGCAGTCGGCCTCTGCCCACCAAGTACCTACAGCTCCAAGCTAGAGAGCAACAAGGAAGCAAGGAGTAGCAGATGCCCCCTCAATGGCTGGGGACATACAGAACAGAGCCAGGCCCCAAAATTCAACAGGTCCAGTATTGGGTTGTGGGTGGACTGCCAGACTAACTCAGATACCGACCGGCATGAGGTCAGGTATCTGGTTAGTCTTCCCTGGGAGGGGGAGATATGTGGCGAAACATTTTGCACCCTAACTACTTCTTTGCACTGTGCTGCTGTTACTATTTGGTTTTTTTACGGGTCATATAGCAGCTAGAGATATCAGCCAGGTCGGGAGTGAGAATTGCAGATTGGTCCATATCTCTAGCTGCTATACAGACGGAGAAAATGACTGGCACATAATGGATCCAGTACAAATTCAATACCGGTATCAGCCTCCAGCTGGTAATACTGGCTAGGCTGGTGGCCACATTACTCCCTGGACAGGCTGAAATCCACCATACTCAGGTTCTTTTATTTTGATTCGTGGAGATGCAGCCCAGACTCTGTGATGTCCCACATGAGTCTCTGCAAACAACATGGAAGTCCTGGAGGAAACAGCTGTAGTCTACAGGAGGACCCTGATTTAGCAGGCTCAGGGCCACTCCAGTCACGGAGATGCCTGAAACTAGACTGTAAGACAGTGAATAATTCTGCAATCAGTGGGTATAACTACTTTAAGAAACGTCAGAGAAACACACAGAACCCCTGGACCTCCTGGTCACAGGGAGGTCCACCCCTTCAAGATGGTCCTGTAGCCTTCATATTGACCATGTTTGGACACTACCTTCATCTCTATGGCCCCTCTCTTCTCTGGGAACCAGAGTCCTCCACTCCATGACACATGAAGCAGACCGAGCACTGTCCCCGTGTTCTAATCTGACTGAATGGCCGATAATGAGATTACAGAGGTGACACGTACATCAAGTCTAGGATTGTAATGGAGGTCACAGCCTCTCAAGTCTGAGCCTCCACACCCCTGGGCCCCTCACATCGTACACAGAATTCTCTTAATTCTTCTATAAATTAAACGTAGACTCTCTAAAACAGTCATATCCTGGAGGCACCTCATGTATTTACATCATTGGGGGGCATAGCAGTGGGGGTGGTCTCCTCTATGGTGAGTGCACAGGTCAGTGTGCATAGTGTTTACAGGAACCAATATATGGTAAATATACGGTGGTGTTCTGGAGATATGCTCTTCTCATAGACGTCAAAGGAGTGGAAAAAAGGGGCAGAAGTATAAACAAAGGAGGAACAAAGGAAAAAATGGGAAAAATCTAACAGAAATAAAGAATAAAAATAAATATAACATTTTTATTTTTGTTTTTCATTATTTTTATTTTAATTTTATTTTTGATATCTATATTTTCACTTTTATTTTTATATACATTTTATTCTTTGTTTCTGTTTTATTTTTTCCTTTGTTCCTCCTTCGTCTATACTTCTGCCTCTTTTTTCCACTCCCTTCTTCTCACTTAGTCCTTCACTCACATTTTTTCACTCCCACCCTCCTCTTTCCCCCTTCCTTCCCCCTATTTTCTCCTCCTTTTCTCTCTCCCCCTTTCCCTGCCTCCCACACATACACCACTACACACATTTTCCCCCATGTTTTCCTGCTCTCCTCCTCCCCCTCTTTCCTCACACTCACATACCGTCCACCAGTTTCACACCATTACCACATTCACTACAATGATTTCCACCTTTTCCCCTATCCTTACCCACATCCAACATGGCCACCCCAGTCTCAGTGAGTCCCCGCCTAGCCTCACGCCCAATCTGTTCCATTACACGCCTGAAGTCTTATGAGATCTTGCGGTTTTCTCACAGAGGTGATCTTCATAGAAGTAGTTTCCTACTAGATGTAATATTTTGGAGACATGGTCTTCCCACAGAGGTGATCTTCATAGATGTACTTCTCTACCAGATGTGGTCTTCTGAAGAGGTAATCTTCTCACAGAGGTGATCTTCTGTAGAGGTTTACCTTCATAGATGTAGTTCTCAACCAGATGTATTTTTCTGGGGAGGTGATCTTCTGAAAGGGTGATCTTCATAGAAGTAATTTTCTACCAGGTGTGATCTTCAGGACAGGTAGTGTTCTCACAGAAGTGATCCTGCTTCAGATAGGTAGTTTTCATCTTCTGGAGAGGTTGCCTGTTCACAGATGTGATCTTCTAGAGAGGTGACATTCTCACAGATAGGATATCAGGATAGGATATCAGACATGACATCAAGTGAGATGGCCTTCTCATAGAGGTGATCTAGATAGTTGGTCCTCTGGAAAGATGGGCTTCTCACTGATGTTATCATCTTTTGGAGAGGTGGTCTTCTCTCAGAGGTGATCTTCTCAGTAGTAATGGATGAACATCAGCCGGGTCGAACATCAGCCGCGCAAACACGATCTAATGTTCGCGAACCGCAAGTTTGCGGAATGGCTGGCGAACCTGAAAAACCTTCATGTCATATTTGCAGCCACCAAATACTTAGTGCACAAATAGTCCCACAACATAGACAGTGACATACCAGAGGGGGATCAATGGCAAAAATTCCCACAAAAAATATGTATTTTAATCAGGGGCCATTTTTATGCGTCTTAAAGGGAAACTCTCAGAAATTTTTATTTTAGGCCACGGGAGTATGGGCCCCAAACATTAGGCATTCACCGGACAGAAAACATCAAGTGATTATGTGGCTGGAGGTACATTAGACGGTCACCATATAACAATTTTACTGTTGGCCAGTAAGATTACAGGCCCTAAAAGTTATTCATTCATCGAACAGTAAACATCAAGTGATTATGTGGCTGGAGGTATATTAGACGGTCAATGGATATCAATTTTACAGCAGGCCAGTACAAATACAGGTCAAATACATATGTTTAAAAGAACAAAAAATATAAAATTGGAATTAAAACATGGCTAAGGAAACCCCCCTCTTGAAAACCCCCCAAATGATAATAGTTGAAATTCGATAACACGTGGTTGTCACAGGTGTTGAATGCCTCCGAGGCCCTAACAATTAGGCATTCACCGGACAGAAAAGGCCTTTTATGCCGCTGTATTTACCTAAGACAAGGACCATTTTTATAAGGGGGTCCCTCTTCAAACACTGGAGCATGAAGGCCCCCATTTGCACTAAACTGGAACCGGTGGAGCGGCCTGGCTCCTGCTCATCATCCAGGATAATGTCGTCCTCATTCTCCTCCCCCCATCCACAGACAACACCAGGGATCCCAGAATTGTTTAAAGCCTGCTCTTCCTCCTCCTCCTCTCCCAGGCACCATCCTCCTCTGACTCCTCTTCAGACTCCTGCTGACTTGTCTCAGATGGAGTAGCCCCTCCTGGGAATTCATCCAGCATTGTGACTTCCTCATCTTCCTGCTCCTCGACGGCTTGATCAATGACACAACGCAATGCACGCTCCAGAAAGAAGGCGTAAGGTACAATGTCACTGATGGCGCCCTGGCTGCGACTGACCAGTTTGGTGATCTCATCAAATGGCCGCAGAAGTCTGCATGCGTCGCTCATGAGCAGCCACTGGCGCGGTGAAAAGAAACCAAGCTCCCAGAACCTGTCCTGCCGCAGAGTTCGTACAGGTAGTCGTTAACGGCACGTTTCTGCTGGAGCAGCCTATCAAGCATATACAAGGTGGAGTTCCCTCGCGTCAGGCAGTCACAAATCAGACATCTGACGGGCAGGTGGTGTCGCCGCTGAATGTCAGCCAGGCGAGCCATGGACGTGTAAGATCTTCTAAAATGGGCAGAGATTTTCCTGGCCTGCCGCAAGACGTCCTGGACCCGGGGTATTTGGCAACGAATCGCTGCACGACTAAGTTCAGGACGTGTGCCATGCACGGCACGTGTGTCATTTTGCCCTGTTTCAGCGCGCTCAGCAGATTGGCACCGTTGTCGCACAACACTTTACCAACTGTCAAATTGAGCGGGGTCGGCCACTGATCGGCCTGTGACCGCAGAGCTGAAAGCAGTGCAGGACCGGTGTGGCTCTTGGCTTCCAGGCACAGCCGCAGTACAGCAACGTCTCACCTGGCACGTCTAATAGGTTCTGGGGATCTTGGGGGGCGCAGCGGAAGAGGCGGTAGCAGCGGAAAAGGAGGATGGAGTAGAAGGAGGAGAGGCAGGCCTGCATGCGATCCGTGGCGGTAACACCAAATCTACACGGGAGCCACGGGTTACATGCTTGACAGCCATCAGAAGGTTCACCCAGTGGGCAGTAAAAGTTATGTACCTTCCCTGCCCGTGTTTGCTAGACCACGTGTCTGTGGTCAGATGTATCTTGGCACTGACACTGTGTGCCAGAGATACATTCACTTGCCGCTGAACGTGACCATACAGCTATGGGATGTTCTTCTGGGAGAAAAATTTCCTTCGGGGACCTTCCATTGCGGTGTGCCAATGGCCACAAATTTTCTAAAGGCTTACGAGTCCAAGAGTTTATATGGCAGTAGTTGGCGGGCTAGCAGTTCTGACAAGCCAGCGGTCAGCCGTTGGGCAAGAGGGTTATCCGCGGTCATCATTTTTTTTAACGCATGAACATTTGGGCCACGGAAGCCTGCCTTCTGCCAGATGAACATGTAGTGAGATTGAGGCACACAGATTTTAAGTATTACAATTCAAAGTGTTTATTTGATTATACAGTAGTTTCATCCAATTGCCCAATATTTGTATCCAAGGGTATAAACAGAATGTCTAGACCGGACGTTTCGGTCCCATTAGACCTTCATCAGTGGTCACATTTTATCTGAAATAATATAGAATAATAGAAATGAGCTGGACTAGAAACACTGAAGAGATGGCGGTATATACATTCAATAATCTAGAAATACATCAATCCAAGACGTTGCTAAATATACAGGAGATACGACATCATGGAGAATCCACAAAGTCCATGGAATTGAATTATATTAAGGCTTGATCTGGATTTTGTATAATTCATAAAGTGCCATTAATATAGATTCAGACTCATTAAAATGAAAGTTATTTGGATATAAAGGTAAGTATATAGAAGATAATGCCGGGTATACATAATCAGCAAACCCTCACATAATGGGTCTATTTGCTATAAACATTGGGCACATACACTCACCTAAAGAATTATTAGTGCCCCCATACTAATACGGTGTTGGACCCCCTTTTGCCTTCAGAACTGCCTTAATTCTACGTGGCATTGATTCAACAAGGTGCTGATAGCATTCTTTAGAAATGTTGGCCCATATTGATAGGATAGCATCTTGCAGTTGATGGAGATTTGAGGGATGCACATCCGGGGCACGAAGCTCCCGTTCCACCACATCCCAAAGATGCTCTATTGGGTTGAGATCTGGTGACTGTGGGGCCATTTTAGTCCAGTTAACTCATTGTCATGTTCAAGAAACCAATGTGAAATGATTGGAGCTTTGTGACATGGTGCATTATCCTGCTGGAAGTAGCCATCCGAGGATGGGTATATGGTGGTCATGAAGGGATGGACATGGTCAGAAACAATGCTCAGGTAGCCCGTGGCATTTAAACGATGCCCAATTGGCAGTAAGGGGCCTAAAGTGTGCCCAGAAAACATCCCCCACACCATTACACCACCACCACCAGCCTGCACAGTGGTAACAAGGCATGATGGATACATGTTCTCATTCTGTTTACGCCAAATTCCGACTCTACCATTTGAATGTCTCAACAGAAATCGAGACTCATCAGACCAGGCAACATTTTTCCAGTCTTCAACAGTCCAATTTTGGTGAGCTCGTGCAGATTGTAGCCTCTTTTTCCTATTTGTAGTGGAGATGAGTGGTACCCGGTGGGGTCTTCTGCTGTTGTAGCCCATCCGCCTCAAGGTTGTGCGTGTTGTGGCTTCACAAATGCTTTGCTGCAGACCTCGGTTGTAACGAGTGGTTATTTCAGTCAACGTTGCTCTTCTATCAGCTTGAATCAGTCGGCCCATTCTCCTCTGACCTCTAGCATTCACAAGGCATTTTTGCCCACAGGACTGCCGCATACTGGATGTTTTTCCCTTTTCACATCATTCTTTGTAAACCCTAGAAATGGTTGTGCGTGAAAATCCCAGTAACTGAGCAGATTGTGAAATACTCAGACCGGCCCGTCTGGCACCAACAACCATGCCACGCTCAAAATGGCTTAAATCACCTTTCTTTCCCATTCTGACATTCAGTTTGGAGTTCAGGAGATTGTCTTGACCAGGAGCACCCCCCTAAATGCATCGAAGCAACTGCCATGTGATTGGTTGACTAGATAATTGCATTAATGAGAAATAGAACAGGTGTTCCTAATAATTCTTTAGGTGAGTGTATATAAGCATATTAATTGCAGACGGTATATAAGGAGAAATGCTCAATGTACAGAATTAGCCTGAGAGCTGCTGAATACACATATTCTATCTAATAAATGCTATAATGTCCCCCCAAGTGGGAACCGCTGACTAAATTGTATTATGCAGCATGTAGCAAATGGAGGACGCTGGATACACTGGGCACCTGTGAAAAATAAAAGGATTAGTCGATCTGGCGGGAATAGTTGGTCTCAGGGCATTGGATATGCAGCGTCTGAATCGCGCCTGCCATGGTTAAAATGTACGGGCTCCTAGTAGTTCCGGTCATGTGGCGCCTGGGAAGCAAGTGTGCGTTCCACAGGGACGTCACGTGAGCGGTGAAGATCCGGGTGTGCGTTCCACCATTGTACACTCTAGCAGTTGCGCTAATATGTGAACTTAGGGGCAAAATATAATCAGTATTAATGAGGGGACAGCATATAGCAAATATAAGGAAGCCTTCTGAGTCTAAATGTACATAAAAGAGCATGATACAGCATGGGAGAAAAATAAACTTAAAGGGAGAATTAAAGGGAAAATGGGGGGAAAGGGTCATCTCACCCGATGCAGATAACATTTATTTTCAGCGGGTCTGTGTAAAATAGAACAATGTTTAGACCATATAGATATCATCTATGATTATACATTAATAAAGAAGTCACATTCGCGATTCAGACCGTTAGGTGAAAGTGTCCCTAATTTATGAATCCAGAATGCCTCCCTTGGTTTTAGGAGGAGTGTCCGGTTGCTTCCTCTCCTGGGTGGATCAATTTGTTCCAAAATCTGAAAACTGAGTTGCGAGATTTGATGTTTCTTGTCCGAAAAATGGTATGGTATTGGTAAGAAAGTGTGGCCAAGTCTAATAGTCGATCCAAGTCAAGTGGCCTTGAGTCTTGTGCTTACTTATTTGATCCCGAATATGTTGCGTTGTCTCCCCCACATATGTGAGTCTGCACGGGCATTTTATTAAATAAACCACGAAACTGGAGTCACGGGTATAGAATCCTCGGATTGGAAAGATCTGTCCAGTACGTGGATGCGTGGCATATTCACCTTTTATTACGCTCGAGCACTGGCCACAAGGCAAACAAGGATATGTACCTTGTCGTCTACTCCGTAAAAAAGTCTGTTTCGGCTTGACCAATTTGTCCCTGATAATGGGAGATCTTTTGTAGCACGACAGGAGGGGTTGATTGAATTCTTTCATATTGGGATAGGCTTTAGCTAAAAGTGGCCAATGTTGTTTAAGAGTCTGTTGTATTTTTGGCATTAAAGGATGTTATGTGGTTACACATGCTATTCTGTTTTGGTTATTGGGTATGGGTCGTGACTTGGGGGTCTCTTTTAGGTTTTGTAGAGCATTGTTAAAACGGTCTCAGGATAACCCCTATTAAAAAGTTTCTTGGTCATAGTGTCAAGTCGTTGACAATTCGGTCAACCCGTGTGTACTGTGACCGGGGTAAAGATTTTTCTGTAGCAGCTTTTGTAGTGGAGGAGACTGTTTGTTGTACAAATCTATAGATAATGTTCCTGTTTGGTCAATTTGGACAAGTGTATCAAGGAAGCTAATCTCTTCTTTACTGGTGTGGGAGGTGAAGCCAAGTTCATTGTATATCTGGTTTAAATCCTCTACAAACCTGTGTACAGTGGACATTGGTCCCCTCCAGATGCAAAAAATGTTGTCTATAAAACGGTACCAAACATCAGCGCATTGCTGAAATAAAGGATTTGTATAGACGTGATCCTCCTCCAACGCGATCATAAAGGCATTTGCATAAGGCGGGGCCACGTTTGACCCCATCGCGGTACCCCTTCTGTGGCCATAGTAAGTGTCACCAAACAGAAATTGTTGTGTATTATCCAAATTAGAGTGGTTGTGTAATAGTCTTGCCGTGGTCCGGTCTAGAGATTCTGTTTATGCCTTTGGATACAAATATTGGGCAACTGGATGAAACTACTGTATAATTAAATATACACTTTGAATTGCAATACTTAAAACCTGTGTGCCTCAATCTCACTATATGTATATTGGCTGTTTTCAGCCCTTGATTGGCACCAGAGCCTGTCGAATAGAGTGCGGGTCTCTACTTCATCACATATTCTTCCAAATGAACGTGAGGACGGCACAGTGGAAGGTGGAGTGGAGGACAAATGGGAGGAGAAGGAGAAGAGGCAGGACGTGGAGCGCCGGGAGTGTGGCTTTGTGGGTTCTGACGGCGTTGCTCCCACTGGGCTCGGTGATGGGAGGCCAGGAGCCTTCTTAAGGCGGTCCTCCCTAGGTGAGTGTTGGACTTACCGCGACTTATGCGTTGACAGCACAGGCTGCAGATGGCAACACTATTGTCAGCAGCTGACAGGTTAAAAAAAAGCCCACACTGCGGAGCCATGTGCCGGCGTCCTGGGAGCGCCAGATGTGACCGTGCATGGTGGATGGCTCGCTCCAGATACATTTGCAGTCTGCTTTTTGCCTCCTGTGCACTGTGAGCTCTGCCTGCTTCTCCTCCTTCTCCTCCCTCTCTGCTGCTCCGTCTCTCCCTCTAAACTCCCCTCCTCTTCCTCTCTTTTGGGCACCCATGTGACATCCATCGACACGTCATCATCCTCACCTTCACCACCACTGACATTTGAGATCTCGGAGTAGGTAGCAACAGCGGGGACCTCCGTCCTTGGGCTGATCTGGGTCCTGTCGTCAGACTGGTGACTGGCGGCCGTTGCTACCTCCTCTTCCTCATCCGATGCCAAGAATGCGCATCGGTAATGTCTGGGAATGGATGGGAAAATAATTCCTCTGACTCGAGCGGAGGGGCTATGGTGGTGGTGGTGGTGTCTTTGGGGGTGCAGATACAGAGGATGAGAGGGGTGCAGATAGAGAGGATGAGGAGGGTGCAGAAGCAGAAGGCTGAGTGAGCCACTTAACCAACTCTGGTGCGTCCTTTGACGTAATCGCACGCACCATCTCCAACTTCCCACTTAGGCTCCGGCCTGGTGCACCTGCCCGACCCCTACCACCCCTGCGGGATGGCCGGCCTCTTCCTCTGCCTGTCATTTTCAAAATGACCCTGTGACAAAAGTCTCTAGAGAAGAGCAGTATTTGTGGAAGAAGGTATATCACACCCCTGCCTCAATCAGTTTTGGGGGCAACAGGTAAATCACACCAGTTGCAATTAGTTATTCCAATGTCGTTTGTCCCTCTGTATAGCTGCAGTATCTCAGCAGAACCGCACACAACTGCTGCACATGCATTATATATAAATGATATTATAGGTATATCACACCCCTGCCTTAATCAGTTTTTTTGGGGGGCAACTGGTATATCACAACTAGAGATGAGTGAATTTCTAAAAAATGTGATTCGGCTGATTCGACGAATTTTCTGAAAAAATTTGCTTCGATCCAAATTTATTTGCGGCGAATCACGTTAAAAAACATCTATTTCCTGGCTGCAGAGAGCCTGTATAGGGGTGTAGAACACTGTGCCTGTATAGCGGTGTAGAACACTGTGCCTGTATAGCGGTGTAGAACACAATGCCTGTATAGCGGTGTAGAACACTGTGCCTGTATAGCGGTGTAGAACACTGTGCCTGTATAGCGGTGTAGAACACTGTGCCTGTATAGCGGTGTAGAACACTGTGCCTGTATAGCGGTGTAGAACACTGTGCCTGTATAGCGGTGTAGAACACTGTGCCTGTATAGCGGTGTAGAACACTGTGCCTGTATAGCGGTGTAGAACACTGTGCCTGTATAGCGGTGTAGAACACTGTGCCTGTATAGGGGTGTAGAACACTGTGCCTGTATAGCGGTGTAGAGCACTGTGCCTGTATAGCGGTGTAGAACACTGTGCCTGTATAGCGGTGTAGAACACTGTGCCTGTATAGTGGTGTAGAACACTGTGCCTGTATAGCGGTGTAGAACACGGTGCCTGTATAGGGGTGTAGAACACTGTGCCTGTATAGCGGTGTAGAGCACTGTGCCTGTATAGCGGTGTAGAACACTGTGCCTGTATAGCGGTGTAGAACACTGTGCCTGTATATCGGTGTAGAGCACTGTGCCTGTATAGCGGTGTAGAACACTGTGCATGTATAGCGGTGTAGAACACTGTGCCTGTATAGCGGTGTAGAACACTGTGCCTGTATAGCGGTGTAGAGCACTGTGCCTGTATAGGGGTGTAGAACACTGTGCCTGTATAGCGGTGTAGAACACTGTGCCTGTATAGCGGTGTAGAACACTGTGCCTGTATATCGGTGTAGAACACTGTTCCTGTATAGCGGTGTAGAACACTGTGCCTGTATAGCGGTGTAGAACACTGTGCCTGTATAGCGGTGTAGAACACTGTGCCTGTATAGCGGTGTAGAACACTGAGCCTATATAGCGGTGTAGAGCACTGTGCCTGTATATCGGTGTAGAACACTGTGCCTGTATAGTGGTGTAGAACACTGTCCCTGTATAGGGGTGTAGAGCGCTGTGCCTGTATAGGGGTGTAGAGCGCTGTGCCTGTATAGCGGTGTAGAACACTGTGCCTGTATAGCGGTGTAGAGCACTGTGCCTGTATAGTGGTGTAGAACACTATGCCTGTATAGCGGTGTAGAACACTGTGCCTGTATAGTGGTGTAGAGCACTGTGACTGTATAGCGGTGTAGAGCACTGTGCCTGTATAGCAGTGTGGAACACTGTGCCTGTATAGCGGTGTAGCACACGGTGCCTGTATAGCGGTGTAGAGCACTGTGCCTGTATAGTGGTGTAGAGCACTGTGCCTGTATAGCGGTGTAGAACACTGTGCCTGTATAGCGGTGTAGAACACTGTGCCTGTATAGCGGTGTAGAACACTGTGCCTGTATAGCGGTGTAGCACACGGTGCCTGTATAGCGGTGTAGAGCACTGTGCCTGTATAGTGGTGTAGAGCACTGTGCCTGTATAGTGGTGTAGAACACTGTGTCTGTATAGTGGTGTAGAACACTGTGTCTGTATAGTGGTGTAGAACACTGTGCCTGTATAGCGGTGTAGAACACTGTGTCTGTATAGCGGTGTAGAACACTGTGTCTGTATAGTGGTGTAGAGCACTGTGTCTGTATAGCGGTGTAGAACACTGTGCCTGTATAGCGGTGTAGAACACTGTGCCTGTACAGCGGTGTAGAACACTGTGCCTGTATAGCGGTGTAGAACACTGTGTCTGTATAGCGGTGTAGAACACTGTGCCTGTATAGCGGTGTAGAGCACTGTGCCTTGCAGTAACACACATAGGGAGTCTGCTGTGGTAGTGAAATAATACTGTGAGTCCGTATGACATGCAGATGACAGGCGTCGCTCTTACAATCACTGCACACTGCACTTATTTGGGCAGTCACGGGGCCAAAACTGACCAAATAACTCCAGTGTGAACTCAGCCTTACAGGTCGATGTTAGCGCCAAGAAGAAGCGCACTCCTTTTACACGGCCGTCAGCTGATTCCACATAGATGTCTACAGAACCTGTTCTATTAACCCCTTATACAAGTAGAGCCCCCGACAGAGTGGAGAGGGGGTCAGCAGTAAGGTTGTGGGGACGTCACTGTGACGGACTGAACCGTCACTGGGGCTGCTGGAGAAGCCTGAGGGCTAGCCTCCTTACTATTGACTATGGACCCAGAACTATGGAGACCCCCTCAGACCTTTTGGGGTTACAAGGAACTATGATTTATGTGTGGAATTTATGTGCCACATATTTCCTATTGCCCATTAAAAAGGCATGGTGTGGATTCAGCAACACAAAAAGGGTTAACTCTGCACTGAGACTCCCACTGATTGTGTTAGTGATGGGATTAAGATAGCTGACTCTAGGAGCAGCTGACTCCGGTGTAGATGAGTAGATCACCCTATGATACACTCAGGAGATAATCCCATCACACGTGTCTCTTCTCTCCCTATTCATTCATTATGGAGGGGGTGAAGATGTCTGTTTGCATGTTGTTCATGGTTGATTGATTTATGTTGTTAGACTTCTTGAACTGAATATATACTGAGTTGATCTTCAATAAAGGGAGTTCTTGTTTTATCCTCAACATAGAGCCTCGTCTCATGTGTGGGGGAACAGCTATATTTACTCTGGGGATTGCTATCGGTATTATATTCCCCTGGGATTACAACACGGTTCTACCCACTGGAAGTTGGATCCTGGTCTTGGGACCAGGGTGGGTGGAAGACGGCGAGATCCCAACCAAGCTGCGGCGGTTCGTGGGGTCGGCTGTGATTACGGTGTCAAGTGGAGTGCTTGGAGCCCTCAGGAAGCACTAGGAGCATCCATCAATGGAGGTACCCAGTCAGGGTGCCAGGAGATCCGTTACAGTCACTGATTATTTGCCCTCTGATCCATCAGAACAATAACCCACAAAAAACGGATCCTGTCTGTGCAGCATCCGCCTTCACTCGGTCAGCATTTGGTCAGTAATCCATCAGTATTGGTAAAGCCTAAAAAAACTGGAGTGGATCCAAAACAGAGATGACACGTGAATGGAATATTTGCATGTCTCCTGTGTTTTGTACCCACTCCTGCTTTTGGCTACCAAATCACAAGCCAATTCTGATGGGACCGTACAGGCCTTACAGCTGCTACACAGACAGGATCCGATGTGCGTCTCATTTTTTCTTTCCTTCTGACCGATCAGAAGAAAGGTCAAATAAATGATGATGTCATCCAGGCCGAAAGGCAAAATAGTGGCTATGGAGTGGGGAGGATGAGAACAGCATGAGAAGTCCACAGAGTGGACCAAGGACATAGTGGTGAGGTGGAAGCAGCATGAGGAGACCACAGAGTGGCACAATGACAGTGTGGAGGTGGCAGCAGCATCAGGAGGCCACCGAGTGGCACAATCACAGAGTATGTAGTTGGCAGCAGTATGAAGAGGCCAGTGAGTGGCCAGGTGACATAGTGTGGAGGTGGGTGGCAATACCAGTACTCGCTGAAGATGGTGGGTGTAAGAAGGAGCACTTGATCAGATGTGTGGCATCAGGCAGGTGACAACATCAGAATAGTAGCTGAGGCAGGTAGCCAGAAGAAACCAGTCTCTTTTGTCAAAATGTTGCTGTGGCACCATGGATGATCTAGTCTGATGCATCAGCCATTGGTGTGTCGGAATCCTGGCTGATCCACGTATGATTCATCTTGATACAGTGTCCCACTATGTGCTATATGTGAGCACTTTAAACTCTTGCTAAATGTCACATCAGATGTATTGTGGTATTGTGCTGTAGTTCCCTTTAACAGGCAGGCAGTGTCATGTACCTTTATTCGCTCCTAGGTGGTGCAGGAACCACTTAGATATATAGCTGGGGGGGGGGGGGGGGTAAAGTTAGTGTGTCCGATGTTAATGAAGAGATGAGGAAGTTAATGGAGGAGGTGGAAATTTTTATTTCCACTGAAATAATTCACAAAAGATATTTTAGCACATATCAGTGCAGCGCTTAATGCAAGATTATTTCTGAAGTTAATGGGACGTAGCGGAGGAAGTAGGTCCGCGCTGGAAGAGCGAGACGCGGACCTCATGCGGTTTCTGTGCTGCACTGTGAAAAGTCCCCGTAGTGTCCAGTAAGCAATACCGTAGATAGATGCGGGCTGGGGCGAATTATTTAGCATTTTTGTGCAGGGTTAGTGCATAGTGTATTCACCTGTATTGGTGCGCCGCTCTTATAGACGTCGTCACGCAAGTGCGCAGTGTGTGAAAGGTAAATACAAAATTTTAACACAACGTAATTCAGGCCATATCGCAAAAAGGACTTTCCCACATATAATTGCAGAGCTGAACATATCTTGATTTTTGTACAGAATTACGCCACTAAAGGCTTTACCTCATATAACTGCAACAGTGAAAGCTGAATATATTTCTATTTTTCTACTGATATACGTCAATAAATGTTTTTCAAGATATAAGTGCAGCAGCGAATGGCAAATGTATATTTATTTTTCTACTGCTATACGCCAGTTAAGTCTTTACCAGAAATAACTGCAGAAGTGACCTGGGAATATATATTTCTTGTAGTACTGAAATACGCCCCTATACGCTTTCACCAGAAATAACTGCAGAAGTGACCTGGGAATATACACTGCTCAAAAAAATAAAGGGAACACTTAAACAACACAATGTAACTCCAAGTCAATCACACTTCTGAGAAATCAAACTGTCCACTTAGGAAGCAACACCGAGTGACAATCAATTTCACATGCTGTTGAGCAAATGGGATAGACAACAGGTGGAAATTATAGGCAATTAGCAAGACACCCCCAATAAAGGAGTGGTTCTGCAGGTGGTAACCATAGACCACTTCTCAGTTCCTATGCTTCCTGACTGATGTTTTGGTCACTTTTGAATGCTGGCGGTGCTTTCACTCTAGTGGTAGCATGAGACGGAGTCTACAACTCACACAAGTGGCTCAGGTAGTGCAGCTTATCCAGGATGGCACATCAATGCGAGCTGTGGCAAGAAGGTTTGCTGTGTCTGTCAGCGTAGTGTCCAGAGCATGGAGGCGCTACCAGGAGACAGGCCAGTACATCAGGAGACGTGGAGGAGGCCGTAGGAGGGCAACAACCCAGCAGCAGGACCGCTACCTCCGCCTTTGTGCAAGGAGGAACAGGAGGAGCACTGCCAGAGCCCTGCAAAATGACCTTCAGCAGGCCACAAATGTGCATGTGTCTGCTCAAACGGTCAGAAACAGACTCCATGAGGGTGATATGAGGGCCCGACATCCACAGGTGGGGGTTGTGCTTACAGCCCAACACCGTGCAGGACGTTTGCATTTGCCAGAGAACACCAAGATTGGCAAATTCGCCACTGGTGTCCTGTGCTCTTCACAGATGAAAGCAGGTTCACACTGAGCACATGTGACAGACGTGACAGAGTCTGGAGACGCCGTGGAGAACGTTCTGCTGCTTGCAACATCCTCCAGCATGACCAGTTTAGCATTGGGTCAGTAATGGTGTGGGGTGGCATTTCTTTGGAGGGCCGTACAGCCATCCATGTGCTCGCCAGAGGTAGCCTGACTGCCATTAGGTACCGAGATGAGATCCTCAGACCCCTTGTAAGACCATATGCTGGTGTGGTTGGCCCTGGGTTCCTCCTAATGCAAGACAATGCTAGACCTCATGTGGCTGGAGTGTGTCAGCAGTTCCTGCAAGACGAAGGCATTGATGCTATGGACTGGCCCGCCCGTTCCCCAGACCTGAATCCAATTGAGCACATCTGGGACATCATGTCTCGCTCTATCCACCAACGTCACGTTGCACCACAGACTGTCCAGGAGTTGGCAGATGCTTTAGTCCAGGTCTAGGAGGAGATCCCTCAGGAGACCGTCCGTCACCTCATCAGGAGCATGCACAGGCGTTGTAGGGAGGTCATACAGGCACGTGGAGGCCACACACACTACTGAGCCTCATTTTGACTTGTTTTAAGGACATTACATCAAAGTTGGATCAGCCTGTAGTGTGTTTTTCCACTTTAATTTTGAGTGTGACTCAAAATCCAGACCTCCATGGGTTAAAAAATTGGATTTCCATTTTTTTATTTTTGTGTGATTTTGTGGTCAGCACATTCAACTATGTAAAGAACAAAGTATTTCAGAAGAATATTTAATTAATTCAGATCTAGGATGTATTATTTTTGTGTTCCCTTTATTTTTTTGAGCAGTGTATATTTCTTGTAGTACTGAAATACGCCCCTATACGCTTTCACCAGAAATAACTCCAGAAGTGACCTGGGAATATATATTTCTTGTTGGACTGAAAACGCCCCTATACGCTTTCACCAGAAATAACTGCAGAAGTGACCTGGGAATATATATTTCTTGTAGTACTGAAATACGCCCCTATACGCTTTCACCAGAAATAACTCCAGAAGTGACCTGGGAATATATATTTCTTGTAGTACTGAAATACGCCCCTATACGCTTTCACCAGAAATAACTCCAGAAGTGACCTGGGAATATATATTTCTTGTTGGACTGAAAACGCCCCTATACGCTTTCACCAGAAATAACTGCAGAAGTGACCTGGGAATATATATTTCTTGTAGTACTGAAATACGCCCCTATACGCTTTCACCAGAAATAACTCCAGAAGTGACCTGGGAATATATATTTCTTGTTGGACTGAAAACGCCCCTATACGCTTTCACCAGAAATAACTGCAGAAGTGACCTGGGAATATATATTTCTTGTAGTACTGAAATATGCCCCTATACGCTTTCACCAGAAATAACTCCAGAAGTGACCTGGGAATATATATTTCTTGTTGGACTGAAAACGCCCCTATACGCTTTCACCAGAAATAACTGCAGAAGTGACCTGGGAATATATATTTCTTGTAGTACTGAAATACGCCCCTATACGCTTTCACCAGAAATAACTCCAGAAGTGACCTGGGAATATATATTTCTTGTTGGACTGAAATACGCCCCTATACGCTTTCACCAGAAATAACTCCAGAAGTGACCTGGGAGTATATATTTCTTGTTGGACTGAAATACGCCCCTATACGCTTTCACCAGAAATAACTCCAGAAGTGACCTGGGAATATATATTTCTTGTTGGACTGAAATACGCCCCTATACGCTTTCACCAGAAATAACTCCAGAAGTGACCTGGGAATATATATTTCTTGTTTGACTGAAATACGCCCCTATACGCTTTCACCAGAAATAACTCCAGAAGTGACCTGGGAATATATATTTCTTGTTGGACTGAAATACGCCCCTATACGCTTTCACCAGAAATAACTGCAGAAGTGACCTGGAAATATATACTTCTTGTTGGACTGAAATACGCCCCTATACGCTTTCACCAGAAATAACTGCAGAAGTGACCTGGGAATATATATTTCTTGTAGTACTGAAATACGCCCCTATACGCTTTCACCAGAAATAACTGCAGAAGTGACCTGGGAATATATATTTCTTGTTGGACTGAAAACGCCCCTATACGCTTTCACCAGAAATAACTGCAGAAGTGACCTGGGAATATATATTTCTTGTAGTACTGAAATACGCCCCTATACGCTTTCACCAGAAATAACTCCAGAAGTGACCTGGGAGTATATATTTCTTGTTGGACTGAAAACGCCCCTATACGCTTTCACCAGAAATAACTGCAGAAGTGACCTGGGAATATATATTTCTTGTAGTACTGAAATACGCCCCTATACGCTTTCACCAGAAATAACTCCAGAAGTGACCTGGGAATATATACTTCTTGTTGGACTGAAATACGCCCCTATACGCTTTCACCAGAAATAACTCCAGAAGTGACCTGGGAATATATATTTCTTGTTGGACTGAAAACGCCCCTATACGCTTTCACCAGAAATAACTGCAGAATTGACCTGGGAATATATATTTCTTGTAGTACTGAAATACGCCCCTATACGCTTTCACCAGAAATAACTCCAGAAGTGACCTGGGAATATATATTTCTTGTTGGACTGAAAACGCCCCTATACGCTTTCACCAGAAATAACTGCAGAAGTGACCTGGGAATATATATTTCTTGTTGGACTGAAAACGCCCCTATACGCTTTCACCAGAAATAACTGCAGAAGTAACCTGGGAATATATATTTCTTGTTGGACTGAAATACGCCCCTATACGCTTTCACCAGAAATAACTGCAGAAGTGACCTGGGAATATATATTTCTTGTTGGACTGAAATACGCCCCTATACGCTTTCACCAGAAATAACTGCAGAAGTGACCTGGGAATATATATTTCTTGTAGTACTGAAATACACCCCTATACGCCTTTACCAGAAATAACTGCAGAAGTGACCTGGGAATATATATTTCTTGTAGTACTGAAATACACCCCTATACGCTTTCACCAGCAGTGCGGATGTATTTAAATTTTTTTTAATAAAATAAGCCGCTATACTCTTTAACTAGAAATGAATGCAACCGTGCAGTGCGTTTAAAGGTTTTGTGTATTACTAAAATACCGCCCTATGCTCTTTCACAAGAAAATGATCTTAGCGCAAATAACACAAAGTGTGACCTGCGTATATATTTCTGGTATTGTAGTGAAATAGGCCACTAAACGATATCAGACCCTAACCTGCGTCTATATTTCTCTTTTTTCCACAGATAACAGCCAGTAAAGGCTTCAGGATTTTCCGATGACTCTCCCCGGCATCTGCACGCCTCTCCCTGCCTGTGAAATGATTCCTCTCACCATCCTCTCTCTGCACTAGTAAATCGCTTCTTTCCTTTTCTTTTTAACAATTCGTTTTTCTCTCCCTCTCCCTAGCGCCTGCATACACGTCTGTCCCTGAACAAAGTACGATAGTGAACGGCAGACTCTAAGATGGCCGCCGTATTTATAGGGCTGGGACATCACCGGGCTGGCTGGCTGCTGATTGGCTGCATGCAAGGCATTATGGGTCATCCTGCCTTTCCACAGTTCCTTGCCCCATGTCCTCACACGTGTAGCCGCCATTTTAGCCGGCTAGCCGCAATGTTAGGAAAAATTGTGATTCGTTACCACAAAGCGCTAGGAAATTCGCATTCGTTCAGAATCGAATTTTTCTGGAAATTCTGAACAAATTCGACTTCGTCAGCTTCGATTCGCTCATCTCTAATCACAACAGATGCAATTATTGGTTCCAATAGCGTTTGTCACGCTGTGTAGATGGCGGTAACGCAGCAGAAGCGCAGACAAATGCTGCACTACCTAAATGCACTATATATAGAAGGTATATTACTGGTATATAACACCCCTGCTTCAATCAGTTTTTTTGGGGGGGGGCAACTGGTAAATCACATCAGTAGAAATTATCCGTTTCAATAGCGTTTGCCCCTCTGTATAGCTGCGGTACCGCAGCAGAACCGCACACAACTGCTGCACAATACACATGCACTATAATATACTTTCTATGTTATAAAGTATATTATAAGTATATCGCACCCCTCTGTATATCACACCTATCGATAGCACACCTATACCAGTCCTTACAAGGACTTTTGTGGCCCTATTATCCAGCGTTTGGTGTCCCTAACAGCCTGTCCCTGCTCCACACAGCAACCTCTCCCTACACTGGGAAAACACTGAATGTAAAATAGCGGCCAGATCGGATTTATTTATAAGGTAGGGGGTATGTCCATGTGCTGAAACGTCTCCATTGGCTGTCCTGTACCACCTGATGGATGTGTCATGGGTCAAAGTTCTGCACAATGTAAAAGAATATGGCGGGCGCGAATATAGCCATATGTTTGCCCGTTTGGCGAATCTCGAACAAGCAAAGTTTGCCACAAAACGACCGCTGGGCGAACCGCAAGGCCATCTCTACTTCTCAGCAGGTGACATTTTCACAGATGTGCTATCTGGAGAGGTGATCCTCTCACTCAACATACCATTCAGGTGAGGTGATCTTGATAGTCTCACAGATGTGATATTCTAGAGCGATTGTCTTCTGACAGACGTGATATTTTGGTGAGGTGCTCTTCTCACATAGGTGATCTTCTGGAGAGGTGGTTTTCTCATTAACATGGTATTCTGTTGATGTGGTCTTCTCACAGAGGTGATCTTCTAGAGTGGTGGTCTTCTGGAAAGGTGGTCCTCTCAAAGAGGTGATCATCTGGAAAAGTTTCACCGTACTCACCTTGAATTTGGCAATGCCCTATTTCTATGCACAAGGGGTGAGGAGATCCTATGATGTGACATGATGATTACAGACACCACGTGGGTAGAGGGCCCTGGTGTAATAGGTCACACACACCGCTGTGGCAACATTATAGAAGACTAATAATAAGCAGCGTCACCAGAGGAGATCATACAATATGATAATGCTTATTTCTGCCTCTAACCTCACATCAAGGTCTTCTACTAATACTTATTAGGACCGGGCTCTTCGCAATAGTGACGAAAGTGAAACAAATGCAATCCCAGGTGGACACCATTAAAGGGATGGGTGACTTGAGGATTGGATCTAATTCTGTCCTAATAGTCAATGTGTGCTGATAAATTATGAATTGGATGTCAGCAGATCCCACCAAAATCCACCCATAGTGGTAGGGTCTTACAAACAAGCACTGTTCTCCACTTCTGGGGGTAAAAGTAATTGGCATATTCTGGATTTTACCATTTCATACATAGATATAGGACAAGCTATAGGATCCATATTATATACTTTCCACAGAATATAGGATCATCCATAGTGTCCACATAATAACATCATAGAGCTTATAGAAGACATGCCTACATATGCAGCAACCCCAGGAGGAAAAGATCTTTTGTTGTGGATGTTCATGGGATTGATATGGCCTCCAGCACTCAGGGCTGGGGTCTGTATACAGGTGGTTCAGGCCTGCGGTCTGTACACAGAACCTACCATTCTGGACGTGAAATGGTGTTGTCTGATGCAGTTGTCTTAGGGCATGTCTCTCCGATCACCACCATACAATGTTCCTCACCATGGATGCACAAAGCTCATGTATGGGAGGTGGTATATCTGAGAACTATGCCCATTACGTGTACTGTGACACCCATCATGCACTTAGTAAAAAAAGAGACTATTTTCTGCTTTAACCAAGCAAGCCTGGTCATTTGTCTGCATATCTGGCTGAATCAAGATTACGGAGACTCTTACAAGGAGAGCAGCCGGTAGAGGAGTATTGCTCTGACTTCCGTAGGTGGGCTACGGATACCCAATGGAACGACCCGGCTCTCAGGAGTCAGTTCTGCTCTGGGTTATCCGAAAGGGTTAAGGATGCGCTTGCATTATATGAGACCCCCTTTTCCCTTGATGCGGTGATGTCCCTTTCTATCAGAATAGATAGACGTCTTAGGGACAGATTGAAAATTCCTGAGCAATTGGTTACCTCTCCCAAGCAACAGTCAGCCTGTACGGACTTAGATGAGCCTATGCAGCTAGGCGGAACTACTCGTCAGGTCCGTCCTCCCGAGGCTCGCCGTAGGGGGGGGGGCTTGTTTTTTTTGTGGGGAGAAGGGTCATTTCATTAATGTCTGTCCTTCCTTCCTCAAAAACAAAAGACCGTTGGAAAACTACTAACCCCAGGCTGTGTGGAGGATGTCAGCCGGGGGGTATACGTTTCCTCCATACGAACATCTCAATTTGTGTTACCAGCGGTCATTGTTTTTGGTGTTAAGACGGAGTCTATTTCTGTTTTTCTAGACAGTGGAGCAGGGGTAAATTTGATAGATGCCCATTTTGCCCACACTATGGGTTTGTCTCTCTGTACGCTACAGAGACCTATTCCCGTATTTGCTATTGATTCTGCTCCTCTGTCTCAGAGAAACCTCACGCACATTGTCCATAACTAAGGCTACTTTCACACCTGCGTTTGGTGCGGATCCGTCTGGTATCTGCACAGACGGATCCGCACCTATAATGCAAACGCTTGGATCCGTTCAGAACGGATCCGTTTGCATTACCATTAACAAAAAAAAAAAACATTTTTTTTTTTTTTTTTTTTGTTCATGATAATGCAAACGGATCCGTTTTGACTTTACATTGAAAGTCAATGGGGGACGGATCCGTTTGAAAATTGAGCCATACTGTGTCAACTTCAAACGGATCCGTCCCCATTGACTTGCATTGTAAGTCTGGATGGATCCGTTTGCCTCCGCACGGCCAGGCGGACACCCGAACGCTGCAAGCTGCGTTCAGGTGTCCGCCTGCTGAGCGGAGCGGAGGACAAACGGAGCCAGACTGATGCATTCTGAGCGGATCCGCCTCCACTCAGAATGCATTAGGGCTGGACGGATCCGTTCGGGGCCGCTTGTGAGAGCCTTCAAACGGAACTCACAAGCGGAGCCCCGAACGCTAATGTGAAAGTAGCCTTACACCTTCGGGTAGGGGACCACCATAACGAGTTGCTTTCATGTTATGTTCTGGAGGGGCTTCCCACTCCGGTGGTGTTGGGTCTTCCCTGGTTGGTAGCGCACAATCCAGTGGTGGATTGGCAGGCCAGGGAGATATTGGAGTGGAGTGAGCAGTGCAGAGAAAATTGCTTAAATAGCAATTGCTTAGTCGCCTCCATAACTACCCTACCTACATTTATTTCGGACTTTGAGGATGTTTTTTTCTGAAAAGGGTTGTCAGAAGTTACCACCTCATCGTCCTTATGATTGCCCGGTTAACCTGATTCCCGGTGCAAAATTACCCAAGACCAGGTTATATAATCTTTCGGGTCCAGAGAGACAAGCCATGAAAGATTATATCTCCGAGAGCTTGGCTAAGGGACACATCAGACCCTCTTCTTCACCCGTGGCTGCAGGGTTTTTCTTCGTTAAAAAGAAAGATGGGGGCCTGCGTCCTTGCCTAGATTTTTGCGAAATAAACCGGATAACCATCCGAGACCCATACCCTCTTCCTCTCATTCCTGACCTGTTTAAATCAGATTGCGGGTGCTAGGTGGTTCTCCAAACTTGATCTTAGGGGGGCCTACAATCTGATTCGTATCAAGGAAGGGGATGAGTGGAAGACAGCCTTTAACACCCCTGAGGGGCATTATGAAAATCTAGTTATGCCTTTCGGTCTGACCAATGCTCCTACTGTCTTCCAACATTTCGTTAATGACATTTTTAGTCATCTCATCGGCAGGTTTGTAGTCATATACCTAGATGATATTTTAATTTATTCGTCTGATCTGAGAACACATGAGGTGCATGTCAGACAAGTACTGCAGGTCCTACGGACGAATAAATTATATGCTAAAATTGAAAAGTGTGTTTTCGCCGTTCAGGAAATACAATTCCTAGGTTATTTATTATCTGCTTCAGGCTTCCGTATGGATCCGGGGAAGGTCCAGGCAATTTTAGATTGGGATCTTCCTGAGAACCTCAAAGCACTGCAACGGTTCTTGGGCTTCGCAAATTTCTATAGAAAATTCATAAAAAATTATTGGGTGATTGTTAAACCGCTTACTGACATGACTAGGAAGGGGACTGATTTTTCTAAATGGTCTGACGCCGCTAAAATTGCTTTTTCCTCTCTAAAAGAGAGGTTTACCTCGGCACCTGTACTGGTCCAACCTGATGTCTCCCAGCCTTTTATTGTTGAAGTAGATGCGTCAGAGGTGGGAGTGGGGGCTGTGCTGTCTCAGGGTCCGTCTTCTGGCAAATGGCGTCCTTGTGCTTTCTTTTCTAAAAAAACTATCTGCAGCGGAGAAGAACTATGATATTGGCAATAGGGAACTATTAGCTATTAAACTTGCGTTTGAAGAATGGCGTCACTTTTTAGAGGGGGCAATCCACCCCGTCACTGTGATTACGGACCACAAAAACCTTCTGTACCTCGAATCAGCTAAGCGTCTCACCCCTAGACAGGCTAGGTGGTCGCTATTTTTTACCAGGTTTAACTTTGTTATTACCTATCGTCCTGGGGCAAAAAATACCAAGGCAGATGCATTATCTCGTTGTTTCCCTGGAGGGGGTAATGTGAGTGATCCGGTACCCATTCTACAAAGAGGAGTGGTTGTCTCTGCGGTACACTCTGCTCTGGAGGGAAAGGTGTTAGAGGCTCAGGGGGATGCCCCGGTCTCTTTCCCCTCAGAGAAATTGTTTGTACCGTTGAACCTGCGTCTCGAATTATTAAAGGAACATCATAATTCGGCACTTGCTGGGCACCCGGGTAGTAAAGCAACCTTGGAGCTTTTATCTCGTCGTTTTTGGTGGCCAAGGTTGCGTCAGGATGTAATGGATTTTGTGTCTTCTTGTTCTACTTGTGCGCGCGCGAAAGTCTTTCATACACGTCCTGCAGGGTCTTTATTGCCACTTGTCATTCCCAATAGGCCATGGACACATCTGTCAATGGATTTTATCACTGACTTACCTTTGTCTGCGGGTAAAACAGTTATCTTGGTAGTAGTGGAGAGGTTTAGCAAAATGGTACACTTCATTGAGTTACCCGCACTACCTAATGCTAAGACTCTTGCTCAGGTATTCATCAGTGAAATCGTGAAGCTTCACGAGGTCCCCTCCGATGTTGTTTCGGATCGGGGAACCCAGTTTATTTCTAAATTTTGGAAAGCTTTTTGTTCCCGTTTGGGGGTACACTTGTCCTTTTCCTCAGCTTTCCATCCTCAGTCGAATGGACAGACTGAGCGTACCAACCAAAACCTTGAGACATATCTAAGATGTTTTGTGTCTGAAAACCAAGAGTTGTGGTCATCATATTTACCGTTAGCCGAGTTTGCCATAAATAATCGCCGTCAGGAATCTACTGGCAAGTCACCATTTCTTGGTGCATATGGTTTTCACCCCCAATTCTGTACTTTCAAAGAGGGGGGGTCTTCTGGGGTTCCCGAAGAGGAACGGTTTTCGTCGTCTCTTTCATCTGTATGGCAGAAAGTGCAAGCTAATTTGAAAAATATGGGAGGTAAATATAAATGCATGGCTGATAAGAAACGGTCGCCAGGTCCCGACCTAGGAGTGAATGACTATGTGTGGTTATCTACTAGGAATATTAAATTAAAGGTTCCCTCTTGGAAACTGGGTCCTAGGTTCATTGGTCCTTACAAAATAGTAGCCATCATTAACCCCGTGGCTTTTCGCCTGGAGCTACTTTAGACTTTTAAAATCCATAACGTCTTCCATAAGTCGTTACTCAAGAAGTATGTTCCACCTCTAGAACCATCACCGCTGCCACCGGTCCGCCGCTCTCTTCAATATCTGGTGCATTGGAGGGGTTACGGTCCCGAGGAAAGAATGTGGGTTCCAGCATCTGAGGTAAACGCCGACAGGTTAGTTCGGGTTTTTCATGCCTCTCATCCTGAGAGACCTAGTCCTGAGTGTCCGGAGGCCCCTTGTGGAAGGGGGGGTACTGTCACGAGGGTGTCAAGAGCCACGTCTGACTCCGTTATACCCGGGGTCAGGAAGTAGCAGCGGGTGGCTGCGCGTTCGGTGTACAAAGACAGTGCTGTTTCGTAATGGTAGCTTTCTGGGTTTGCCTTGCAATCCTTTTTGGCTCACTCAGGGATCCGTAGCTTCTCCTCCTCAGCTGTTTCTTGTCCAGCATTTCCAACCTCCTTATATTCCCATCTCCCACTTCTCTGGTTGCCAGATATAGAGCTTCCTGCCTGGACTTCGATAATGACCCACTGGAGCTGTGTTCCCTGGTTGTTGTTCCAGAATGTTACCCTCCGGATCCCTGTTGGGCCTTGGTGGTCTGCTGTTGTCGCCCACCTGGGATTATGTGTTTGTCTGTATTGTCTGTCCTCTCCTTGGTGTTTTCCTCTTAGTGTCAGTGGTGCGGACTAGTGATCCCACCGCCCTGTTCACTACACAGGGCTCATCTTAGGGAAAGCCAGGGTTTAGGCACGTGATCGGCGTACGGGTGAGGAACCCGTCTAGGGACGTCAGGTGCCAGCCGCAAGGTGAGTCTTGCTGCTTTTCCAAGGCTGCTATTTCAAGTGCTGCTGTTATAAGTGCATTGGAGATATTCAGGAGACTAACAGTCTAACTCAGAGTTTTTCCACTGTAGCAGATCTTCAGTGGTGTTTCTGGTGAATACTCAGACACTGTGTTTCAAAAGAAGTAAGGAATTTGCTAGACACAGTATCTCTATTGTCTGATTGCAAATGAGCATAGGCAAGTAAGGTGTTAATTTGATGTTGGGGGAGGAGCCTTTGTGGGAGTGTGTGTATATATATATATCCACACAGTATTAGCTTGCTAATCATAGCTTGCTGCTTTTCCAAGGCTGCTATGTCAAGTGCTGCTGTTATAAGTGCATTGGAGATACTCAGGAGGTAATCTGGAGGTGATACAATCTAAACAAGTAAGATTTGTTTGTTTAAAATCTTTCCCCTCTTTACAATGGCAGATCTGGTTCTGTGCAGGAATTGTTGTGCTTTTATTTCAGGCTCCACTCTTCAAAGGTTTGGATACTGTCTGATCTGTAGACAGCTCTCCATAATGCAGCAGGAAATTACCTTTTTGAAATATGAGATTTTTAAATTAACCACTAAACAAACTCAGGCTGAGAACATTGCAATGCCACTGCCACAGAGGCCCCCTAATAATGGAAGATGGGTTACTGTAGGTTCAGGTAGACTGAGAGTTGTGGATAGAAGGCATGTCCCACAGTCTGTGGCTCTCCATAATTCATTTGCAGCACTTTCAGAGCGCAAGAGCAACATGGAGGATGGCTCAAGCACAGTGGGTGAGAAACAATCATCTCCCATGCCTAAAGTATGTAAGACTGCAGCCAAAGACAAAAAGGAGAAGGTGAGGATTGATAGTAAGCAGCTGTTGGTTGGCGATTCCATCATAAGAGGTGTGAAGTTTGAGGAGGTGTTGTGAGATGTCTCCCTGGTGCTACCGCTAGCAGGGATAGACGACGGATCCTAAATATTGTTAGGCAAGCAAAGCAGGAAAGGGAAGTGGATGTTATTCTCCATCTTGGGACAAACGATCTGGCTTGCAATGAGGTTTCAAAGGTGAAAGAAGCTTTTCACACACTTGGAAAGGATATACGGGAGGTTGCATAAACTGTTTCATTCTCTGCAGTTTTGCCTGTGCATAACCTTCAGCATGACAGGAAGATACGCATTAAAGAATTCAATGTATGGCTTGGTGAATGGTGTCTGAACCAAGGGTTTGGCTTTGTGTCTCATGATAGCTCTTGTTGGAATGGAAAAGAACTGTACAAGAAAGATGGTTTGCATCTTTCTCTCAAGGGAACGAATGTCCTCGGTGAACAGTTCCAAGTATTTGCTAAGAAGTATTTAAACTAGGAAAGGGGGGCAAAAGAGTGATAATCCAGCAGTCCGACTGCCCCCCGGAACAATGCCAGAAGATGCCAGTAGCACAAAGGTTAAGAAATGACAAGCTCAGAGTCTTGTCTACAAATGCTCGCAGTCTAGGGAATAAGATCAATGAGCTTGAGGCTATAATGGCATCTGAGAATATAGATGTAGTGGCTGTTACTGAGACGTGGTTCAAGGGGAGTAATGACAGGGATATATCAATACCAGGGTTCTCTCTATACAGGAAAGACAGAGAAGGCAAGAAGGGGGGGGGGGTGGCCCTGTATGTGAAAGATAGCATAAAATCTAATTTGAAACAAGTTAGCGAGAACAATTTAGAGTCAGTTTGGGTTACCTTGCAGCTTGATAATCATAAGGTAACTCGTGTAGGTGTGATATATAGACCACCTACCCAAGTCAAAGAATTAGATGATCTACTAGTTGAGGAAATAGCTAAAATGACATTGAAGGGGGAAGTTATCATTATGGGAGACTTCAATCTTCCTGATGTAAACTGGAAAACCAAAATAGCTAGTTCTGCCAGGAGTACAGATATTCTAAATTCCTTACTGGGATTATCTCTACAGCAAGTAGTGGAGGAGCCAACCCGGAGGGAGGCCATTTTAGATTTAGTATTCACAAATGGGAATTTGGTATCTGATATTACTGTAGGGGAAAGCTTGGGATGTAGTGATCACCAGTCAGTGTGGTTTACTATAAGTACAGTGACTAAGTCACACCACACAAAAACAAAAGTTTTAGATTTTAGAAAAACAGACTTTTCTAAAATTAGATTAGTGGTATACGAGTCCCTATCAGATTGGAACAGTTTCATTGGAGTCCAGGAGAAATGGGACTACTTAAAAGTGGCACTATTGAAGGCAACAGAAAATTGCATTAGGCTTGTCAGTAAAAGCAAAAAAAGGAAGAGACCACTGTCGTACTCAGCAGAAGTGGCCAAAATCATTAAAAACAAAAAGATAGCATTTAGGAATTATAAAAAAAACAAAAAACGAGGATGACAGGGAAATTTATAAGATTAGGCAGAGAGAGGCCAAACAAGTTATAAGAGCTTCTAAAGCACAGGCAGAAGAGAAATTAGCTCAGTCAGGGAAAAAAGGCGATAAGGCATTCTTCAGATACATAATTGAAAAAAGGAAACTAAAACAAGGAATTACCAAATTAAAAACTAAAGAAGGAAGGTATATGGAAGAAGATAAAAAACTAGCTGACTGCCTCAATAAATACTTCTGTTCAGTTTTTACAAAGGAAAATGAAGGAGAAGGACCTCAGTTGGGAAAGAAGACTAATGAATGTTTTGACGCATGTGTCTTTACAGAGGAAGAGGTTCTAAGTCAACTGTCTAAAATTAATACAAATAAGTCACAGGGGCCTGATGGGATACACCCAAAGCTATTAGAAGAGCTCAGCGGTAAACTAGCAAAACCATTAACAGATTTATTTAACCAATCACTGGCAACAGGAGTCGTCCCAGAAGATTGGAAATTAGCAAATGTTGTGCCCATTCACAAGAAAGGTAGTAGGGAGGAATCGGGCAACTATAGGCCAGCAAGCCTGACATCAATAGTGGGGAAATTAATGGAAACCATACTTAAAGAGGACCTTTCACCTATTCTTACCCTATGAACTAAGTATACAGCCATGTGGAGCGGCGCCCGGGGATCTCACTGCACTTACTATTATCCCCAGGCGCCGCTCCGTTCTGCCGCTATGCCCTCCGGTATCTCCGTTCCCTAAGTTATAGTAGGCGGAGATACCAGTCCCTAAGTTATGGTAGGCGGAGTCTGCCCTAGCGCTGGCCAATCGCAGCGCAGAGCTCACAGCCTGTGAGGTTATTTTCTCCCAGGCTGTGAGCTCTACAATGCGATTGGCCAGCGCTAGGGCAGACTCCGCCTACCATAACTTAGGGAACGGAGATACCGGAGGGCATAGCAGGAGAACGGAGCGGCGCCTGGGGATAATAGTAAGTGCAGAGAGATCCCCGGGCGCCGCTCCACATGTATGTATACTTAGTTCATAGAGTAAGAATAGGTGAAAGGTCCTCTTTAAGGAGAGGATTGTGGACCATCTAAAATCCCATGGATTGAAAGATGGAAAACAGCATGGGTTTACTTCAGGGAGATCATGTCAAACTAATCTTATAGATTTTTTTGATTGGGTGACTAAAATAATAGATGGAGGAGGTGCAGTAGACATCGCTTATCTAGACTTTAGTAAGGCTTTTGATACTGTCCCACATAGAAGGCTTATCAATAAAGTGCAGTCATTGGGCTTGGACTCCCATATTGTTGAATGGATTAGGCAGTGGCTGAGGGACAGACAGCAGAGGGTTGTAGTCAATGGAGAACATTCAAAACAAGGTAATGTTACCAGTGGGGTACCTCAGGGATCTGTTCTGGGACCCATATTGTTTAATATCTTTATCAGCGACATTGCAGAAGGCCTCGATGGTAAGGTGTGTCTTTTTGCTGATGACACAAAGATTTGTAACAGGGTTGATGTTCCTGGAGGGATACACCAAATGGAAAAGGACTTAGGAAAACTAGAGGAATGGTCAAAAATCTGGCAACCAAAATGTAATGTTGATAAGTGCAAGATAATGCACCTGGGGTGTAAAAACCCAAGAGCAGAATATACAATCAGTGATACAGTCCTAACCTCAGTATCTGAGGAAAGGGATTTAGGGATCATTATTTCAGAAGACTTAAAGGTAGGCAGACCATGTCATAGAGCAGCAGGAGATGCTAGCAGAATGCTTGGGTGTACAGGGAGAGGCATTACCAGTAGAAAGAGGGAGGCGCTCATGCCGCTCTACAGAGCACTAGTGAGACCTCATCTGGAGTATTGTGCTCAGTACTGGAGACCATATCTCCAGAAGGATATTGATACTTTGGAGAGAGTTCAGAGAAGAGCTACTAAACTGGTCCATGGATTGCAGGATAAAACTTACCAGGAAAGATTAAAGGACCTTAACATGTAGAGCTTGGAAGAAAGACGAGACAGAGGGGAGATGAGAGAAACTGCTAAATACATAAAGGGAATCAACAAGGTAAAAGAGGAGAGAAGATTTACAAGAAGAAAAACTGCTACAAGAGGACATAGTTTTAAATTAGAGGGGCAAAGGTTTAAAAGTAATATCAGGAAGTATTACTTTACTGAGAGAGTAGTGGATGCATGGAATAGCCTTCCTGCAGAAGTGGTAGCTGCAAATACAGTGGAGGAGTTTAAGCATGCATGGGATAGGCATAAGGCCATCCTTCATATAAGATAGGGCCGGGGCTATCCATAGTATTCAGTATATTGGGCAGACTAGATGGGCCAAATGGTTCTTATCTGCCGACACATTCTATGAGTCAGGGGTCACCACCTTTCCCTCCCCCTTGGACAGGGCCTTCCCTTTTCCCTCCCTTTGCGTGACGCCAGTCATTACAGCGAGTGAGCGCACCCTATGGGTGCAGCTGAAGCAAGCCTCAGCCTGCAGGGATGAATCCTGTGGGATTAATTACCGCACACCCAACCTTTATGGTGCACCGTAAGTGCATGGCGGCGTTCCCAGATGGCAGAAAGGTGACAATAGCGCTAGAATAACCGCAGAGATTGTGCTGGATGTGGGAGCACTCTTCATGCAGGAGTCCAGTACTTCCTACTATTTGGTGGAGCCATGTCTCGTGCCCCCAGGTCATTATAACTAAAACTTAACTCCTTCAGGTTATTTCCTGCTTTGTAACATTTAGGCTTCTTTCATCAGAGAAGTGCATAGAAGACGCCCCAGCAGTGAAATGTCCCCGCACGCTGCTCATCCAACCACTTCCACATTCTGCCCAGGAAAATATCTGATTGTAGCTCATCACATCTTCCTCTTTTCTGCCGTGTTCGGCTCTGAGTCATGGAGATGTGGTTTCCACTGACATTTTACTGGTGTTGGGGAGATGCTGGGATCATTGTGATGACAACAAACTCCTCCGTCTCCACCTGACCTTTACAATGTTGTCCAGAAGCTCTGAGATTTCCCTCAAAGTTAGGACCAATAAGCAGCACAGAAGGGAATAAACCTCAGCGATCTGTTTTCAAGGTGTTGACAATTATAGCATTACGTATAAGTGCTGCAATGATCGTGATGAGGACGACAATCTATACATAGACGCTTCAGTCTGATTACTGGTGTCACAGCAGTGGACGTGGAACCACTGTGTCCACCAACAGATTTGACTTTGGGATAAACCTAAGGGCATTATCCTGGTGGTCCCTTGGACGTTATCCTGGTGGTCCCTTGGTTGTCACCCTTTAACCCTATAGAGGTATCTGGAGTTGACTGCAGGGGAACCACCAGGTTGCTGCCTCCTGAAGTGGTCTCTGTGTCTCAGACACCAGCGCGGAGCCCACAGGGCTCGGACACAATTGTAGTCAGGGACGTTTCCCGCTTCAGCTTTCACACCTATAAATCTTCTGTAGGTCACTGTGCAACATATTTCATAAGTGCTGAGTTTTCCTTGTAAAATCCACAAAATTGCTGACAATTCAGTGTCGTCGGGGACACTCCGACCTAAGAAACTTGATTCATGATAAAAACTTTTAAAAATATTTTTATGTTGGTTTTTAATGTATTTCTTCTCGTTTTATTGTGTGAATTTGGCTCACTCTCATCCCTGCCTCCTCCATAATCTGGACTGTCCTCCCATCAGATCTACAGCGCAGAGTCCTTCCCCGCTTGTCCTATCAGCCCCATCCATGCGCTAGTCACTACTCCTCCCATTACATCTAGAAGGGAAAGTCCTTCTCTGCCCAACCGATCAGACTTGATAGCTAAAATATTTTGCCCTTTGTGTCCAGGGGTTTTACCCATTTCCTCCCCTCACTTCCCACAAACTTGTCTCTGGCTGTAAGGCAAATGGCAACAGCAGGAGCCCTTCCCCACGGCACTGTTCTGATAGGACCTCGGTCACATTCAGCGATGTTTTTGGCTTTTATTTTTTGATTCAAGGTTTCCTGTTACTTTAGAGATAAAATGGCCACAAATCGGTAATGTAAAGCTGTTGAGAAGACGACGGCACGTACAATCAGGAAGGACACGAGAGCCAAGCGGCTGTGCACACAACGGATTTATTGTGATGGTGGGGGCTCCACATGCAGCCTCTACACAGCACAGTGAGAGCAGAGATGATGACCATGGTCACACAGACAGCAGCCAGACTTATGGTCACTTTCAGTTATTGCACAGACCCACTCACCAGAGGAAGTCCCAGAGGGACAGGAGTGTCCTTCTTCATAACCCCCAACCAAGCAAACACGTTCTCAGATTACACAGCATAGCAGAGCGTACCATCCTACAACACAATGCGCAGTACCGATGAGTCACTGCCCCGAGCCACATGTTAGAGAAACAGACCCCATGAAGCTGCTGGACAGTAACCCGAGGAGTAGACCCATCATTACTGTACATAGACCAGTAGACTTCATGAAGCTGCTGGACAGTAACCCGAGGAGTAGACCCATTATTACTGTACATAGACCAGTAGACTTCATGAAGCTGCTGGACAGTAACCTGAGGAGTAGACCCATCATCTCTGTACATAGACCAGTAGACCTCATGAAACTGCTGAACGGTATCGTGCGAAGCAGACCCATCATTAGTGTACACGGACCAGTAGACCTCATGAATCTCCTGAACAGTAACCTGGGAAGTAGACCCATCATTACTGTACATGGACCAGTAGACCTCATGAAACTGCTGAACAGTAACCCGAGGAGTAGACCCATCATTACTGTACATAGACCAGTAGACCTCATGAAGCTGCTGGACATAACCCGAGGAGTAGACCCATCATTACTGTACACAGACCAGTAGACCCCATGAAGCTGCTGGACAGTAACCCGAGGAGTAGACCCATCATTACTGTACACAGACCAGTAGACCCCATGAAGCTGCTGGACATAACCCGAGGAGTAGACCCATCATTACTGTACATAGACCAGTAGACTTCATGAAGCTGCTGGACAGTAACCCGAGGAGTAGACCCATCATTACTGTACATTTGTAAACAACTGGTTGTCAGGCATGAAAGACTTTCAAAAGGACAAACAAAAGTGCATTAAGAAAATGCTAAAGAGGATCAACTTTAAAAATATCTTAAAATGTTCTGTATTTCTTTAAAACTATGAATAGTGTTATCAATGTTGCAAGTCTATATCTAGCACAATTCAAGTGAAATCCCACTGCCTCCTACAAATATATCTTTCTGAGAGCGCCACATCATACAGTAACCTCCCTATGGAAAGATGGAGGAGAGCAGGAGCACTCGTCAGTCAGACGTCAATCATCAGACATTTATCATATACAGAAACAAGTGTCCTGCCGAGAGCGCCACATCATACAGTAACCTCACGATGGAAAGATGGAGGAGAGCAGGAGCACTGGTCAGTCAGACGTCAATCATCAGACATTTATCATATACAGAACCAAGTGTCCTGCCGAGAGCGCCACATCATACAGTAACCTCACTATGGAAAGATGGAGGAGAGCAGGAGCACTCGTCAGTCAGACGTCAATCATCAGACATTTATCATATACAGAACCAAGTGTCCTGCCGAGAGCGCCACATCATACAGTAACCTCACTATGGAAAGATGGAGGAGAGCAGGAGCACTCGTCAGTCAGACGTCAATCATCAGACATTTATCATATACAGAACCAAGTGTCCTGCCGAGAGCGCCACATCATACAGTAACCTCACGATGGAAAGATGGAGGAGAGCAGGAGCACTCGTCAGTCAGACGTCAATCATCAGACATTTATCATATACAGAACCAAGTGTCCTGCCGAGAGCGCCACATCATACAGTAACCTCACGATGGAAAGATGGAGGAGAGCAGGAGCACTCGTCAGTCAGACGTCAATCATCAGACATTTATCATATACAGAACCAAGTGTCCTGCCGAGAGCGCCACATCATACCGTAACCTCACTATGGAAAGATGGAGGAGAGCAGGAGCACTCGTCAGTCAGACGTCAATCATCAGACATTTATCATATACAGAACCAAGTGTCCTGCCGAGAGCGCCACATCATACAGTAACCTCACGATGGAAAGATGGAGGAGAGCAGGAGCACTCGTCAGTCAGACGTCAATCATCAGACATTTATCATATACAGAAACAAGTGTCCTGCCGAGAGCGCCACATCATACAGTAACCTCACGATGGAAAGATGGAGGAGAGCAGGAGCACTCGTCATTCAGACGTCAATCAGACATTTATCATATACAGAACCAAGTGTCCTGCCGAGAGCGCCACATCATACAGTAACCTCACTATGGAAAGATGGAGGAGAGCAGGAGCACTCGTCAGTCAGACGTCAATCAGACATTTATCATATACAGAACCAAGTGTCCTGCCGAGAGCGCCACATCATACAGTAACCTCACGATGGAAAGATGGAGGAGAGCAGGAGCACTCGTCAGTCAGACGTCAATCATCAGACATTTATCATATACAGAACCAAGTGTCCTGCCGAGAGCGCCACATCATACAGTAACCTCACGATGGAAAGATGGAGGAGAGCAGGAGCACTCGTCAGTCAGACGTCAATCAGACATTTATCATATACAGAACCAAGTGTCCTGCCGAGAGCGCCACATCATACAGTAACCTCACGATGGAAAGATGGAGGAGAGCAGGAGCACTCGTCAGTCAGACGTCAATCATCAGACATTTATCATATACAGAACCAAGTGTCCTGCCGAGAGCGCCACATCATACAGTAACCTCACGATGGAAAGATGGAGGAGAGCAGGAGCACTCGTCAGTCAGACGTCAATCAGACATTTATCATATACAGAACCAAGTGTCCTGCCGAGAGCGCCACATCATACAGTAACCTCACGATGGAAAGATGGAGGAGAGCAGGAGCACTCGTCAGTCAGACGTCAATCATCAGACATTTATCATATACAGAACCAAATGTCCTGCCGAGAGCACCACATCATACAGTAACCTCACTATGGAAAGATGGAGGAGAGCAGGAGCACTCGTCAGTCAGACGTCAATCAGACATTTATCATATACAGAACCAAGTGTCCTGCCGAGAGCACCACATCATACCGTAACCTCACTATGGAAAGATGGAGGAGAGCAGGAGCACTCGTCAGTCAGACGTCAATCATCAGACATTTATCATATACAGAACCAAGTGTCCTGCCGAGAGCACCACATCATACAGTAACCTCACGATGGAAAGATGGAGGAGAGCAGGAGCACTCGTCAGTCAGACGTCAATCAGACATTTATCATATACCGAACCAAGTGTCCTGCCGAGAGCGCCACATCATACAGTAACCTCACTATGGAAAGATGGAGGAGAGCAGGAGCACTCGTCAGTCAGACGTCAATCATCAGACATTTATCATATACAGAACCAAGTGTCCTGCCGAGAGCGCCACATCATACAGTAACCTCACGATGGAAAGATGGAGGAGAGCAGGAGCACTCGTCAGTCAGACGTCAATCATCAGACATTTATCATATACAGAACCAAGTGTCCTGCCGAGAGCGCCACATCATACAGTAACCTCACGATGGAAAGATGGAGGAGAGCAGGAGCACTTATCCCTCTTGTCCATTATGTGTCTTGATCTCTCCCTGATTGATAAATTATAGCATCTGTCATAGAGAATTTCATATACAACTACTTTACATACTAAGCTCCGGAGCAGCCCAGACGGTAGGGGTTACCCGGGTACTGCAGGTTTGCCCCCTCACATCTGGGTCTTGGCAGGATAATGTCGGCCCTGGCCCTTGCCGTGGCCTGTAGTGTCTGGAGATGGTGGCTCTCCTTGGCTCAGAGTAAAGTGCACGTTCCAGTAAAGAGTAGACCCCTCATTGTAGACAGCACGTGTCCTTCTCCTCTGCCTCCTTCAGGGAGTCCTCCTCTCTCTGTGCAGTAAACGTATCTTGGTCTTGAAGTTGATCTCGCAGTTCCATAAGTAGATCGCGACTCTCGCTTAAAGGGAGATTACTCAAGTAATATTGAGGGGCGAACTCCAGCAACCTGCAAGAAGAAACGGAGCAGAGATGAGGCGGCGTGTGGCCGTGTAGCAGCTGCCCGTGTGCCATCTCCAACATCGTGTCAGTGGTTAGATTACAATGTGGAGTGCACTCAATGGAGCAGCCCCTTAGAGGTGCAACAAATGACAGAAAATGGTGCAAATTGCGGTTCAAATCTACATCTGATCAGAGCAGGACATTTTTTTTTTTACTTTTGCGCCAGTGCCTTCCCATAGAATTGGCCAAAATGACCCCGATCTGCGGAATGTATAAGATCGGATCTCCAGTCTCAAAAGCTGGAGCAAAACGTGTCACATATTTACTAAGAGGCGCACACCCTAATCTCTGCGGGTCCTGCCCGATCCCACCTAACCTCAATGTACGCCACTTTTCTGGCATGTAAAAACTTCCAGATTTTGGCACACTCCATATTAGTGCAACAATTTGCAACTTTTTTTATAAACTACTCTTCCAACAATGTTTTAAAGGGGTGGGGCTTATCAGAGGGGAGTGGCTTCCAGACATATTTACTATAAATAAAGCTGTTGCAGATTTGTGGTTCTGTCACGCGGACGCCACAAGATGCAGCACATTTGGTAAGCGGCGCCTCTTAGTAGGCTTGGCGCATCTTACTCACTACTGGTGGTTTAATCATTTTCCGTGTAGATGGCGTGATTCCTTGCACGTCTCCCGCTTTGTTCATTTAATTTAATAATTGCCAACTGTTCACGTATGTCAAAATGTTGCAAAACTGACCAAAACATAACAAAAAATGGAGCAAATGCCTCCATTTTTAATCAGTGCTGGCCAATACGACCCCGGTAGGTGTACAACATGGAGGAGAAGCGGACGGGGAGCAGTACACCGCCAGCGGGTTAGATTTAAGAGGAGCTCACATCTCGGGGAGGATTTCTGTGGCTACGCTGATGCAGTTGTCCTGGGAGATGCTGAAGTCATGGTACAAGACCCAAGTGGGCAGTGGCATCTGGCCGTAGTACACAGAGGACGGGTGCAGGTGGGCCACGTGCTTGTGAGTCAGCATCACATAATTTCCTTGTCCGTCCACGTCCCGGGCCACCTGGTGGAATTACAAGGGGTTAATGAGGGGATCCACTCGGCCTTGTTACATGAGGTCTTAGGTCTCGTCATCTCACCTTGAGGAATCCTCCAGATAGCAGAGCCCGGGTGACGTTCAGGATACACTCCTCATCGGGAAACATGGGGGCAGAGACCGGCAGCTCAATTCTCTGCATGATGTCCAGGAGCTCTGCGCGCAGCACGTCAGCCTGGTGCAAGGAGCGCGGGCACAGCGCCGCATCAGAGCACCAAGCGTCACCGTCTAGGAGAGCAAACGGAGGACCATTCCAGTATATGTCAGGAGGGAACAGAACATGGGAACCATAAGCAATGAGGAATACTCACGCTCCTTATAGTGGTTGTAGATGTGGATGAGGGTCATGTGATCACCCTCAGGGCGCTGCAGAGCACGACGAGAACTCAGCACAGGAGCGCTATGTGGAGGGGGCAGAAAACAGCAGGGGGCGACTGGGGCAGAAGGAGACAAAAGGTGGGAGAAGGGTAAAAACTAGAGAACCTCTCATGACAACCCCCATTCTCCAGATAAGAAGACCCCCATTATAACTACATACATGACCTCCCCTTCTAAATCCAACAATCCAACTACTACATAACTATTATACTCCAGGTACCCCCCCCCCCTCCCCTTCCATACCTCCGAATGTTCTCCACATAACCTGAACTTTCTACTGACCCCTCCAACTCCATATAACTCCTCCCTAACTCATAATACACAGTCCAGTCCCATTGTTCTGACCAGCAGCTGATCTCTAGAGTAACCACAGCTAGACTGGCCTGGAGGGACTACGTAAGGTCCTGGTAGGTCGTCACAGCTATCTGGAGCCATGCTGACTGCAGTGCATCCCACAGCTTCTGGAGGGGGTGCAGGGTGATCCATAGAGTGAACACGACCATCGAGGTGGTCCCACAGCTGCTGGAGGGGGTGCAGGGGGATCCATAGAGTGAACACGACCATCGAAATGGTCCTACAGCTGCTGGAGGGGGTGCAAGGGGATCCATAGAGTGAACACGACCATCGAGATGGTCCTACAGCTGCTGGAGGGGGTGCAGGTGGTCCTACAGCTGCTGGAGGGGGTGCAGAGGGATCCATAGAGTGAACATGACCATCGAGATGGTCCTACAGCTGCTGAAGGGGGTGCAGGGGGATCCATAGAGTGAACACGACCATCGAGGTGGTCCCACAGCTGCTGGAGGGGGTGCAGGGGGATCCATAGAGTGAACACGACCATCGAGAAGGTCCTACAGCTGCTGGAGGGGGTGCAAGGGGATCCATAGAGTGAACACGACCATCGAGATGGTCCTACAGCTGCTGGAGGGGTTGCAGGTGGACCTACAGCTTCTGGAGGGGGTGCAGAGGGATCCATAGAGTGAACATGACCATCGAGATGGTCCTACAGCTGCTGAAGGGGGTGCAGGGGGATCCATAGAGTGAACACGACCATCCAGATGGTCCTACAGCTGCTGGAGGGGGTGCAGGGGGATCCATAGAGTGAACACGACCATCCAGATGGTCCTACAGCTGCTGGAGGGGGTGCAGGGGGATCCATAGAGTGAACACGACCATCAAGATGGTCCTACAGCTGCTGGAGGGGGTGCAGGGGGATCCATAGAGTGAACACGACCATCGAGATGGTCCTACAGCTTCTGGAGGGGGTGCGGGGGTGCAGGTGGTCCTACAGCTGCTGGAGGGGGTGCAGGGGTATCCATAGAGTGAACATGACCATCGAGATGGTCCTACAGCTGCTGGAGGGGGTGCAGGGGGATCCATAGAGTGAACACGACCATCGAGATGGTCCTACAGCTGCTGGAGGGGGTGCAGGGGGATTCACAGAGTCAACATGACAATCGAGGTGGTCCTACAGCTGCTGGAGAGGGAGTGGGGGAGGATTCATAGAGCCAACATGAGAATCGAGGTGGTCCCACAGCTGCTGGAGGGGGCGTGGGGGGATCCATAGAGTGAACATGACCATCGAGATGGTCCTACAGCTGCTGAAGGGGGTGCAGGGGGATCCATAGAGTGAACACGACCATCGAGATGGTCCTACAGCTGCTGGAGGGGGTGCAGGGGGATTCACAGAGTCAACATGACAATCAAGGTGGTCCTACAGCTGCTGGAGAGGGAGTGGGGGAGGATTTATAGAGCCAACATGACAATCGAGGTGGTCCTACAGCTGCTGGAGAGGGAGAGGATCCATAGAGCCAACATGACAATCGAGGTGGTCCTACAGCTGCTGGAGGGAGCGTGGGGGGAATCGATAGAACCAACATGACCATGTACGTCGACGCACAGCTGCTGGAGGGGGTGTGGGGGGGATCCATGAGAGAACACTACCATCGAGGTGGTCCCACAGCTGCTGGAGGGGACGCAGGGGGATCGATAGAGCCAACATGACAATCAAGGTGGTCCCACAGCTGCTGGAGGGGGCGTGGCAGGATTCACAGAGCCAACATGACAATCGAGGGTGTCCCACAGCTGCTGGAGGCGGTGTGGGGGAAGATCCATAGAGCAAACAAAACCATTGAGGTGGTCCCACAGCTGTTGGCGGGGGTCTGAAGAAGGATCCATAGAGAGAACAGTGTTAGGGGAGGGGAGGAGCACCAGAAAGACAACAGAAGGAAAATGACCAAGAACTAGGCCTCAAGGCTGGGGACAGGGAAATGATGACCACCTACGGAAACCCTAAACCTAGCCCTAACTCCTGTCAGTATGAATAGACCCTGAAGGTGGGAATATTCATACACCGGAAACCTAGGCCTTAGAAACCCTGAAATGCTCTAGGATTGGTGACATGTCTGAGACTACTGGTTCCTTCCCAGATGAACGAACCAGCGTCTCCCTGAGGCCTAGTAAACAACGAGCAAATGAGAGCAACAGAATACAAAGAGAAGTACACTTATCTTAAATAGAAAATGGATGAGCAGGAACTCAGATGAGGACAACACACCAGCTCTTCCAACTACATGACTGTCGAGGTGGTCCCCCAGCTGCTGGAGGGGGCATGGGGGAAGATCCATAGAGCAAACACGACCATCAAGGTGGTCCCACAGCTGCTGGAGGGGATCCATAGAGCAAACACAACCATCAAGGTGGTCCCAAAGCTGCTGGAGGCGATGTGGGGGGAGGGGATTCATAAAGTGAACACGCCCATCGAGGTGGTCCCACAGCTGCTGGAGGGGATGTGGGGGAGGATCCATAGAGAGAACACAACCATCGAGGTGGTCCCACAGCTGCTGGAGGGGATGTGGGGGAGGATCCATAGAGAGAACACAACCATTGAGGTGGTCACACAGGAGCTGGAGGGGATGTGGGTGGATCCAAAGAGAGGATACGACAATCAAAGTGGTCCTACAGCTGCTGGAGATGTTGTGGAGGAGGATCCATAAAGAGAACATGACCATCGAGGGGGTCCCACAGCTGCTGGAGGGTGCGTTGGGAGGGGATCCATAGAGAGAAAACAACCATCGAGGTGGTCCCACAGCTGCTAGAGGGGGTGTGTGTGGGGGAAGGGGGGAGAATCCATAGAGTGGACACCACCATTAAGGTGTTCATTTGGGTTCAAGTCAGGCTATTTAGGAGGCACTTGGAAGTCTTGCTAATGCTCTTCCAACTAATGTCAGACATTTCTATTTCTGTGACATGTCATATTGTCTTGCTAGAAAATCCGCCCCAGTGGAGACAATCAGCATGTATGGGTGTATGTGATCTGCAGGGATAGATTAATTCCCAAATCGGTGGAGTGCCTTCCACATAGATGAGTGGGCCCAGAGAATGCCAGGAAAACCTTCCCCAGACAACAACCCTGCCACCTCCAGCTTGTGATCTTCCGACAATGGTTGCAGGGTGTTTGCTCTCTGATGTTTCGTGCCTGGTGCTGCCGTGGTACATTTTGACCGTGAGATGCTCCACTGTAGTGTCATTCCGCTCTCGTGCGCCTTTGTAGCCAACGTTCACTTCTCACATCAGTAGCATGTGGTCTCTTATTCACAATGGTGCCATATGTCCACTCCCGATACACTTTCACCACAGCAGCACATGAACAGTTCACACTGTGCAAGTTCAGAAATACCGCCACATGGGACTAGAAAGCCTTTCCGGCAACTCTGAAAAATCGCTCATTTTACCCATGATGAGGGAAATGTGTGCAGACAGCCTATCACACCTTATATACCCACAGAGGGATAGGTGTGCAGACAGCCTATCACACATCTTATATACCCACAGAGGGATATGTGTGCAGACAGCCTATCACACCCTTTATATACCCACCGAGGGATATGTGTGCAGACAGCCTATCACACCTTATATACCCACCGAGGGATAGGTGTGCAGACAGCCTATCACACCTTATATACCCACCGAGGGATATGTGTGCAGACAGCCTATCACACATCTTATATACCCACCGAGGGATAGGTGTGCAGACAGCCTATCACACCTTATATACCCACGGAGGGATAGGTGTGCAGACAGCCTATCACACATCTTATATACCCACTGAGGGATATGTGTGCAGACAGCCTATCACACCTTATATACCCACCGAGGAATATGTGTTCAGACAGCCTATCACACACCTTATATACCCACCAAGGGATATGTGTGCAGACAGCCTATCACATCTTATATACCCACCGAGGGATATGTGTGCAGACAGCCTATCACACCTTATATACCCACCGAGGGATATGTGTGCAGACAGCCTATCACATCTTATATACCCACCGAGGGATATGTGTGCAGACAGCCTATCACACCTTATATACCCACTGAGGGATACGTTTGCAGACAGCCTATCACACCTTATATACCCACCGAGGGATATGTGTGCAGAAAGCCTATCACACCTTATATACCACCGAGGAATATGTGTGCAGACAGCCTATCACACCTTATATACCCACCGAGGGATACTTGTGCAGACAGCCTATCACATCTTATATACCCACAAGGGATGTGTGTGCAGACAGCCTATCACACCTTATATATCCACCGAGGGATATGTGTGCAGACAGCCTATCACACCTTATATACCCACCGAGGGATATGTGTGCAGACAGCCTATCACACCTTATATACCCACCGAGGGATATGTGTGCAGACAGCCTATCACACCTTATATACCCACCGAGGGATATGTGTGCAGACAGCCTATCACACCTCTTATATACCCATCGAGGGATATGTGTGCAGACTGCCTATCACACCTTATATACCCACCGAGGGATATGTGTGCAGACAGCCTATCAGACCTTATATACCCACAAGGGATATGTGTGCAGACAGTCTATTACACACCTTATATACCCACCGAGGGATATGTGTGCAGACAGCCTATCACACCCCTTATATACCCACCGAGGGATATGTGTGCAGACAGCCTATCACACAATTTATATACCCACCGAGGGATACGTGTTCAGACAGCCTATCACACCTTATATATCCACCAAGGGATATGTGTGCAGACAGCCTATCACACAATTTATATACCCACCGAGGGATACGTGTTCAGACAGCCTATCACACACCTTATATATCCACCAAGGGATATGTGTGCAGACAGTCTGTCACGGCAATTGGGGATAAGAGGAACACCAAGTAAACAAACAGCAACAGGTAAACAGACTAGACCCCAACGCAAGGGAGGAGGGAATGGTAACCTCCTAACAATCCCTGAGCCTCTCCCTGACTGCTGACAGTATGAGCAAGTCCTGATGGTGAACGAACTCATACGCTGGAACCTAAGTCCTGCTGACACTGTAGCAACCCTAAGTTAGGGAGAGGGGAATGAGACAGCCGGTACCTTCCACAGTGAAGGGACCAGCGTCTCCCTGAGACCTAGCAGCAACACAAGCACAAAAGGAGAAAACAGGAGGACTTAGCTTGAGACGAGCGGGAAGTAGAGGATCCACAAACTACCAGTATAGAACTTCAGAAGGAAAATATCAACCGCAAAGTCAGCAGTAATAGGCGGACTTAATTTGAGCCTCTTAAACAGTTAACGAGCAGAAACTGTGGAAAAGTGGGATCCTACCCACAAGAACAAACAGAAAGGAAACACAGAAAGACCTGTCAGATAGACCCATGTGCTGCAAGTCTATCCGATCTTCTCAGATCTCTCACAGGGCAGGCAGTGACAATATCACACTCCTTATATACCCACTGAGGGATATGTGTGCAGACAGCCTATCACATACCTTATATACCCACTGATGGATATGTGTGCAGACAGCCTATCACACACCTTATATACCCACCGAGGGATATGTGTGCAGACAGCCTATCACATACCTTATATACCCACTGATGGATATCTGTGCAGACAGCCTATCACACACCTTATATACCCACCGAGGGATATGTGTGCAGACAGCCTATCACACCTCCTATATATCCACTGAGGGATATGTGTGCAGACAGCCTATCACACCCCTTATATACCCACCGAGGGATATGTGTGCAGACAGCCTATCACACCTTATATACCCACCGAGGGATATGTGTGCAAACAGCCTATCACACCTTATATACCCACCGAGGGATATGTGTGCAGACAGCCTATCACACACCTTATATACCCACCGAGAAATATGTGTGCAGACAGCCTATCAACCCTTATATACCCACCGAGGGATATGTGTGCAGACAACCTATCACACCTTATATACCCACCGAAGGAAATGTGTGCAGACAACCTATCACACCTTATATACCCACCGAGGGTTATGTGTGCAGACAGCCTATCACACCCCTTATATACCCACCGAGGGATATGTGTGCAGACAGCCTATCACACCCCTTATATACCCACCGAGGGATATGTGTGCAGACAGCCTATCACACCCCTTATATACCCACCGAGGGATATGTGTGCAGACAGCCTATCACACCCTTTATATACCCACGAGGGATATGTGTGCAGACAGCCTATCACACCTTATATATCCACCGAGGGATATGTGTGCAGACAGCCTATCACACCTTATATACCCACCGAGGTATATATGTGCAGACAGCCTATCACACCCCTTATATACCCACCGAGGGATATGTGTGCAGACAGCCTATCACACCTTATATACCCACCGAGGTATATGTGTGCAGACAGGCTATCACATCCCTTATATACCCACCGAGGGATATGTGTGCAGACAGCCTATCACACCTTATATATCCACTGAGGGATATGTGTGCAGACAGCCTATCACACCTTATATACCCACCGAGGGATATGTGTGCAGACAGCACTTCACACACCTTATATACCCACCGAGGGATATGTGTGCAGACAGCCTATCACACCTTACATACCCACCAAGGGATATGTGTGCAGACAGCCTATCACATCTTATATACCCACCGAGGGATATGTGTGCAGACAGCCTATCACACACCTTACATACCCACCGAGGGATATGTGTGCAGACAGCCTATCACATCTTATATACCCACCGAGGGATATGTGTGCAGACAGCCCATCACACCTTATATACCCACCGAGGGATACGTGTGCAGACAGCCTATCACACCTTATATACCCACCGAGGAATATGTGTGCAGACAGCCTATCACACCTCTAACATACCACCGAGGGATATGTGTGCAGACAGCCCATCACACCTTATATACCCACCGAGAGATGTGTGTGCAGACAGCCTATCACACCCCTTATATTCCAACCAAGGGATATGTGTGCAGACAGCCTATCACACACCCTATATATCCACCGAGGGATATGTGTGCAGACAGCCTATCACACCTTATATACCCACCGAGGGATATGTGTGCAGACAGCCCATCACACCTTATATACCCACCGAGGGATACGTGTGCAGACAGCCTATCACACCTTATATACCCACCGAGGAATATGTGTGCAGACAGCCTATCACACCTCTAACATACCACCGAGGGATATGTGTGCAGACAACCCATCACACCTTATATACCCACCGAGAGATATGTGTGCAGACAGCCTATCACACCCCTTATATACCCACCGAGGGATATGTGTGCAGACAGCCTATCACACCCCTTATATACCCACCGAGGGATATGTGTGCAGACAGCCTATCACACCCCTTATATACCCACCGAGGGATATGTGTGCAGACAGCCTATCACACCTTATATATCCACCGAGGGATATGTGTGCAGACAGCCTATCACACCTTATATACCCACCGAGGGATATGTGTGCAGACCGCCTATCACACCTTATATACCCACCAAGGTACATGTGTGCAGACAGCCTATCACACCCCTTATATACCCACCGAGGGATATGTGTGCAGACAGCCTATCACACCTTATATACCCACCGAGGGATATGTGTGCAGACAGCACTTCACACACCTTATATACCCACCGAGGGATATGTGTGCAGACAGCCTATCACACACCTTATATACCCACCGAGGGATATGTGTGCAGACAGCCTATAACACACCTTACATACCCACCGAGGGATATGTGTGCAGACAGCCTATCACATCTTATATACCCACCGAGGGATATGTGTGCAGACAGCCTATCACACCTTATATACCCACCGAGGGATATGTGTGCAGACAGCCTATCACACACCTTACATACCCACCGAGGGATATGTGTGCAGACAGCCTATCACATCTTATATACCCACCGAGGGATATGTGTGCAGACAGCCCATCACACCTTATATACCCACCGAGAGATGTGTGTGCAGACAGCCTATCACACCCCTTATATTCCCACCAAGGGATATGTGTGCAGACAGCCTATCACACACCCTATATATCCACCGAGGGATATGTGTGCAGACAGCCTATCACACCTTATATACCCACCGAGGGATATGTGTGCAGACGGCCTATCACACCTTATATACCCACCGAGGGATATGTGTGCAGACAGCCCATCACACCTTATATACCCACCGAGGGATACGTGTGCAGACAGCCTATCACACCTTATATACCCACCGAGGAATATGTGTGCAGACAGCCTATCACACCTTATATACCCACCGAGGGATATGTGTGCAGACAGCCTATAACACACCTTACATACCCACCAAGGGATATGTGTGCAGACAGCCTATCACATCTTATATACCCACCGAGGGATATGTGTGCAGACAGCCTATCACACCTTATATACCCACCGAGGGATATGTGTGCAGACAGCCTATCACACCTTATATACCCACAGAGGGATATGTGTGCAGACAGCCTATCACACATCTTATATACCCACCGAGGGATATGTGTGCAGACAGCCCATCACACCTTATATACCCACCGAGAGATGTGTGTGCAGACAGCCTATCACACCTTATATACCCACCGAGGGATATGTGTGCAGACAGCCTATCACACCCCTTATATTCCCACCAAGGGATATGTGTGCAGACAGCCTATCACACCTTATATACCCACCGAGGGATATGTGTGCAGACGGCCTATCACACCTTATATACCCACCGAGGGATATGTGTGCAGACAGTCCATCACACCTTATATACCCACCGATGGATATGTGTGCAGACAGCCTATCACACCTCTAACATACCACCGAGGGATATGTGTGCAGACAGCCCATCACACCTTATATACCCACCGAGAGATGTGTGTGCAGACAGCCTATCACACCCCTTATAAACCCACCGAGGGATACGTGTGCAGGCAACCTATTACACACCATATATACTATACCCACCTAGCTAGCTCAGCTCACGTGACTTCCTTCATGATCTACACACTGCAGATGTCAAGAGTAGGAAATGGTCAGAAAAATGGGACTCCACTGTGTATTCTCTACATAATGCTGTCCTTTTTAAAGACTCCTCCCACTCCATATAACGACCACCCCAAAATAACCCCTCCTCTCGAGGTACCAGTAAGCATTGCTGCCAATGTGAGCATCTCGCTGACACACTGGAACTCGCAGGCCGCCAGGAGGGACTTGGAGATCTGAGGATCCAGTGGAAACTCCGACATGACGATGCCGACCTCAGACAGGTTCCCATCATCGTCCAGTGCCGCCAGGTAATCCAAATCCTCTAGAGCCTGCATGAGGGCCTCCGGGGCTGGAGGAAGAGGGAAAATGAAGAGTGAACATGAAAAAGAGCCAGCGCAACAGAGGTGGGGAGAGTAGTGCACACCACTGGATGAGATGAGGAGAAGGTATGAATAAGGACTAGGATGGGGAGAGTAGTTCACTAAACTGGGTGAGATGAGAAGGTATGATTAAGGACTAGGAGGAAGGGGAGAGTAGTGCACAACACCAGATTAGATGAGGAGATGGTGGGAGTGAGAACTAGGAGGATGGGGAGAGTAGTTTGCTAAAATGGGTGAGATGAGGAGAAGGTATGATTGAGGACTAGGAGGATGAGGAGTGTAGTGGACATTCCTGGATCATGCGAGATAAGCTGCATGGCCTGCGGGGAGGGGGGAAGGGGGGCACTCATGTCATTTATTACCAGGTCGCTCTAGGAAGTCACACTGGCCGAGGTCCGCAATGTCCAGTCTCTTCAGCAGCAGGACCATGCGGCTCAGGTTGTCCTCCAGAACTCGAGGAGGGGAAAACTCCGGCATCTGAGTCTCAAAGACGTTTTCTGAGTACAATCGATAACACACCCCTGAGGTAAAAATAAAGGGAGAGGAAACCATCAGGCAGTACATTGACTGGAGCACACTAGGATACACAGCAGTTGAAGGAAACCATCAGCATTGACAAAGACTAAAAAAGAGCACAACATGAGACATCAGAAGAAACCATCAGGGAGGACACCAGAGAGGAGCCTAACACGAGAAGTGAGAATAAACCATCAGGGTGGACACCAGAGAGGAGCCTAACACGAGAGGTGAGAAGAAACCATCAGGATGGACAACAGAAAGGAGGAGAACAACCTGAGAAGTGAGAATAAACCATCAGGGTGGACAACAGAGAGGAGAACAACCTGAGAAGTGAGAATAAACCATCAGGGTGGACAACAGAGAGGAGAACAACCTGAGAAGTGAGAAGAAACCATCAGGGTGGACAACAGAAAGGAGAACAACCCAAGAAGTGAGAAGAAACCATCAGGGTGGACAACAGAGAGGAGAACAACCTGAGACGTGAGAAGAAACCATCAGGGTAGGCAAAAGAGAGGAGACAACATGAGAAGTGGGAAGAAACCATCTGGGTAGTGTGACACAGTGAGAGGTTTTGTCTGGGAAAACATGTATTTTACTCCCAGCATGTGCTGCTGGGCGGATTTACAGCCAGGTGAGGTCAAATACCGGACTGGATTTTAAGTGCCGGTCCAGGTTTTGGCAGCACCTGGCTGTCCTTAAATATGCTCAGAAGCCATGTCTATGTGTTGGGATCTGGGAGCCTTGTGCCTGGATGAAGGCTTGCTATCTGTTTGCCGTGAAAACAGGTTGGTGCTGCTATGGTCAAGGACTCTTTGAGGCAGAATTGCTGCATGGTGTGAATTACCACCAACACCGCAAGGTGACTTTTTGTTTGAATATGACTGTTTGTTTTGTCACTTGCCTAAAGTGTGAATAAAACACTGAACTGTTTGATCCAAAGAACTTGTTGTTGCCTCTGTACTGCGTCCGCTAATCCTGTCTACCAGAGCAAAACCCCACAGTAGACAACAGAGAGGAGACAACACGAGAAGTGAGAAGAAACCATCAGGTAGACAACAGAGAAAAGGACAACACGAGAAGTGAGAAGAAACCATCAGGTAGACAACAGAGAAAAGGACAACACGAGAAGTGAGAAGAAACCATTAAGGTGCACAACAGAGAAAAGGACAACACGAGAAGTAAGAAGAAACCATTAGGGTGGACAACAGAGAAATGGACAACACGAGAAGTGGGAAGAAACCATCCGCTTGGACTAAAGAAGAACATGACAGGGATAAACATCAGTGAGAGGAAAGAATGAGGATGGACATCGGAATGGAGTGATTGAATGGTTCACCACAAGGATCACCCACTGCTCTTCAGGAGTCCAGTGTCTCCTCCTTCTGGTGGTCACTCACCATCAGGGGCCTGCACTCTCATCCTGCGGATCTCAGCTCGGCTTTTACTGATTACTCGGAGAAGCTGAGAATCTGCCCGGATCCGGGGATTGTAAACCTGCAGAGGAAATAGAGACCTAATTACTTAATCCTGACAGCACGTGAGCTGCCCTTCCAGTTTCCTCCCGTCAGCACAGGGGCTGCCCTTCCAGTTTCCTCCCGTCAGCACAGGGGCTGCCCTTCCAGTTTCCTCCCGTCAGCACAGGGGCTGCCCTTCCAGTTTCCTCCCGTCAGCACAGGGGCTGCCCTTCCAGTTTCCTCCCGTCAGCACAGGGGCTGCCCTTCCAGTTTCCTCCCGTCAGCACAGGGGCTGCCCTCCAGTTTCCTCCCACCATGTCATGCAGACATACATGACCCCACAGATGCCATACTCACAGTCTGCAGCTCGTGCCCTGTATCGATGACGTAACGAATCCCCGGGAGAGAGAAGGAAAGTTCTGTCAGTGAACCCGAGAGGTAAATTCGCCGCTCGTCTGTGGATTCAGCCTCGTACACTGACTGCAACCCATTACCAGCACTGGCCATCAGAGACACAGGCGATAGCGACCCCAAACTGGGACTCAAAGACACGGACTCTGTGAGAAGAGCGGAGCAACACCGGAGAACTTCCTGCAGGGCACAAAATAACATAAAAGCTGTTGCTCTGCAGATCCAAGAAACTGCAAACTCCAGCAACATCTTACCTCTTCACTGGCCAAAAACACCAACACATCCCCCGGCTCATTCCTGCGGTGAACATCTAGGACCATGTGACATGCAGCCATGATGTGGTCATGTGGCACTGATGGGCGGTAAACAACATTTGGCAGGTGTTCTCGCACTGGAACATTCACTACGGAGACGTCTGCACCTAAGTAGTCCACCATACGCTGACGAAACCCGGGTGATGTGATCACCACCAAGCGAAGGAACGGTCTCTGAAGTGTCATGTCCTTCAGGAGGCCCAGCAGAAGGTCAGTGGCCACTGTACGCTCATCTACTTCATCAAGTACAACCACACCAATGGTCTGCATCAGAGGGTCAGAGGTCAGCTCTTGGAGCAGAAGGGAATCCCAGCAGAACCTGGTGGACAACAGAGACCAAGTAATGGACTACCTGCAGAGAGGGATAAGGAAATGACCTCAAATGACCCTTACCGTGACTTTTACCCAGCACACTGATCTTGACTGACCCTTACCCTGACCCTCTAGTTGTCCCACTGACCCTTGACCTACATAGTGACCTCTACATTACCAACTGAACCAAAAACCACACAACAGGCTTAACCTTACCTAATGACTGTTACCCTACACACTAACCAATAATTATTCACTCTTCTCTACCCTACATGCTGACCCTCTCCCACCATCTCACTGGCCTCTGACAACTTGCAGACCACCATTGGCCAGTGTGGGTGACCTCCCTCCATACCTCAGGACAGTGTTAGCAGAGGAGCAGTCCTCGTGTGGAATGGAGAACCCGACTTCATGGCCCACATTCAGGTCCATCTCATCCGCCACTCTGAGGGCCAGGCTGAAGGCAGCGGTGGGGTAGGGCTGGGAGCAGACGACAGAACCCTCACGGTACTGCTGGGAGAGGGCATATTCTGCGCACCATTGTGGCACCTACGAGGATACAGAATATACTGCGATATAACTGAGCACTAGAGGGCACAAAATATACAACAATGATACCCTGCCAATAAAGGCAGAAGAAAACCAGAGCAGCAGTGGACACCGGGGCATTGGGCCCGACCGATGAATACTCAGAGCACACCCACCTGCACAGGGATCATCTCAGGGCAGCTCCAGTCACATTCAGAGCTGCAGATTGTGTAAGCATTGGGATCTGCAGCGACTCTGTGATAGCATTAACAACACGACCACTATCAGTGCGAACACCACATCTACCATAGTGTACTACAGCATGCACTGCTCAGAGTCTGACACTACTGCAGGCAGCAGAGATGTAACAACACGACCACTATCAGGGTGAACACGACATCTATCATAGTGTACTACAGCATGCACTGCTCAGAGTCTGACACTACTGCAGGCAGCAGAGATGTAACAACACGACCACTATCAGTGTGTACACCACAACTACCATAGTGTACTACAGCGTGCTCTGCTCAGAGTCTGACACTACTGCAGGCAGCAGAGATGTAACAACACGACCACTATCAGTGCGAACACCACATCTACCATAGTGTACTACAGCATGCTCTGCTCAGAGTCTGACACTACTGCAGGCAGCAGAGATAACAACACTATCAGTGTGAACACCACACCTACCATAGTGTACTACAGCATGTTCTGCTCAGAGTCTGACACTACTGCAGGCAGCAGAGATGTAACAACACGACCACTATCAGTGTGAACACCACACCTACCATAGTGTACTACAGCATGCTCTGCTCAGAGTCTGACACTACTGCAGGCAGCAGAGATGTAACAAAACGACCACTATCAGTGCGAACACCACATCTACTATCATGTACTACAGCGTGCTCTGCTCAGAGTCTGACACTACTGCAGGCAGCAGAGATGTAGCAACACGACCACTATCAGTGTGAACACCACACCTACAATGATGTACTACAGAGTGCTCTGCTCAGAGTCTGACACTACTGCAGGCAGAAAAGATGTAACAACACGACCACTATCAGTGTGAACACCACATCTACTATGATGTACTACAGCGTGCACTGCTCAGAGTCTGACACTACTGCAGGCAGCAGAGATGTAACAACACTATCAGTGTGAACACCACATCTACAATGATGTACTACAGAGTGCTCTGCTCAGAGTCTGACACTACTGCAGGCAGCAGAGATTTAACAACACGACCACTATCAGTGCGAACACCACATCTACCATAATGTACTACAGCGTGCTCTGCTCAGAGTCTGACACTACTGCAGGCAGCAGAGATGTAACAACACTATCAGTGTGAACACCACACCTACCATAGTGTACTACAGCATGTTCTGCTCAGAGTCTGACACTACTGCAGGCAGCAGAGATGTAACAACATGACCACTATCAGTGTGAACACCACACCTACCATAGTGTACTACAGCATGTTCTGCTCAGAGTCTGACACTACTGCAGGCAGCAGAGATGTAACAACACTATCAGTGTGAACACCACACCTATCATAGTGTACTACAGAGTCCTCTGCTCAGAGTCTGACACTACTGCAGGCAGCAGAGATGTAACAACACTATCAGTGTGAACACCACATCTACAATGATGTACTACAGAGTGCTCTGCTCAGAGTCTGACACTACTGCAGGCAGCAAAGATATAACAACACGACCACTATCAGTGTGAACACCACATCTACCATAGTGTACTACAGCGTGCTCTGCTCAGAGTCCGACACTACTGCAGGCAGCAGAGATGTAACAACACGACCACTATCAGTGTGAACACCACATCTACCATAGTGTACTACAGCATGCTCTGCTCAGAGTCTGACACTACTGCAGGCAGCAGAGATGTAACAACACTATCAGTGTAAACACTACAGCTACTATGATGTACTACAGCGTGCACCGCTCAGAGTCTGACACTACTGCAGGCCGCAGAGATGTAACAACACGACCACTATCAGTGTGAACACTACATCTACCATAGTGTACTACAGCATGCTCTGCTCAGAGTCTGACACTACTGCAGGCAGCAAAGATGTAACAACACGACCACTATCAGTGTGAACACCACACCTACCATAGTGTACTACAGCGTGTTCTGCTCAGAGTCTGACACTACTGCAGGCAGCAGAGATGTAACAACACGACCACTATCAGTGCGAACACCACATCTACCATAATGTACTACAGCATGCTCTGCTCAGAGTCTGACACAACTGCAGGCAGCAGAGATGTAACAACACGACCACTATCAGTGCGAACACCACACCTACCATAGTGTACTACAGCGTGCACTGCTCAGAGTCTGACACTACTGCAGGCAGCAAAGATGTAACAACCCGACCACTATCAGTGTGAACACCACATCTACTATGATGTACTACAGCATGCTCTGCTCAGAGTCTGACACTACTGCAGGCAGCAGAGATGTAACAAACCGACCACTATCAGTGTGAACACCACATCTACTATCATGTACTACAGCGTGCTCTGCTCAGAGTCTGACACTACTGCAGGCAGCAGAGATGTAACAACCCGACCACTATCAGTGTGAACACCACATCTACCATAGTGTACTACAGCATGCTCTGCTCAGAGTCTGACACTACTGCAGGCAGCAGAGATGTAACAACACTATCAGTGTGAACACCACATCTACTATGATGTACTACAGCATGCACTGCTCAGAGTCTGACACTACTGCAGGCAGCAGAGATGTAACAACACTATCAGTGTGAACACCACATCTACTATCATGTACTACAGCATGTTCTGCTCAGAGTCTGACACTACTGCAGGCAGCAGAGATGTAACAACACGACCACTATCAGTGTGAACACCACATCTACTATCATGTACTACAGCATGTTCTGCTCAGAGTCTGACACTACTGCAGGCAGCAGAGATGTAACAACATGACTACTATCAGTGTGAACACCACATCTACCATAGTGTACTACAGAGTGCTCTGCTCAGAGTCTGACACTACTGCAGGCAGCAGAGATGTAACAACACGACCACTATCAGTGTACACACCACATCTACCATAGTGTACTACAGCATGCTCTGCTCAGAGTCCGACACTACTGCAGGCAGCAGAGATGTAACAACACGACCACTATCAGTGTGAACACCACATCTACCATAGTGTACTACAGCATGCTCTGCTCAGAGTCTGACACTACTGCAGGCAGCAGAGATGTAACAACACGAACACTATCAGTGTGAACACCACACCTACCATAGTGTACTACAGCGTGCTCTGCTCAGAGTCTGACACTACTGCAGGCAGCAGAGATGTAACAACACGACCACTATCAGTGTGAACACCACACCTACCAGAGTGTACTACAGCGTGCACTGCTCAGAGTCTGACACTACTGCAGGCAGCAGAGATGTAACAACACTATCAGTGTGAACACCACATCTACTATCATGTACAACAGCGTGTTCTGCTCAGAGTCTGACACTACTGCAGGCAGCAGAGATGTAACAACACGACCACTATCAGTGCGAACACCACATCTACCATAGTGTACTACAGCATGCTCTGCTCAGAGTCTGACACTACTGCAGGCAGCAAAGATGTAACAACACTATCAGTGTGAACACCACATCTACTATCGTGTACTACAGCATGCACTGCTCAGAGTCTGACACTACTGCAGGCGGCAGAGATGTAACAACACGACCACTATCAGTGCGAACACCACACCTACCATAGTGTACTACAGCGTGCACTGCTCAGAGTCTGACACTACTGCAGGCAGCAAAGATGTAACAACCCGACCACTATCAGTGTGAACACCACATCTACTATGATGTACTACAGCATGCTCTGCTCAGAGTCTGACACTACTGCAGGCAGCAGAGATGTAACAAACCGACCACTATCAGTGTGAACACCACATCTACTATCATGTACTACAGCGTGCTCTGCTCAGAGTCTGACACTACTGCAAGCAGCAGAGATGTAACAACCCGACCACTATCAGTGTGAACACCACATCTACCATAATGTACTACAGCGTGCTCTGCTCAGAGTCTGACACTACTGCAGGCAGCAGAGATGTAACAACACTATCAGTGTGAACACCACACCTATCATAGTGTACTACAGAGTCCTCTGCTCAGAGTCTGACACTACTGCAGGCAGCAGAGATGTAACAACACTATCAGTGTGAACACCACACCTATCATAGTGTACTACAGAGTCCTCTGCTCAGAGTCTGACACTACTGCAGGCAGCAGAGATGTAACAACACTATCAGTGTGAACACCACATCTACAGTCTTGTGAAAAAATTAGGACACCCTTTGAAAGCATGTGGTTTTTTGTAACATTTTTAATAAATGGTTATTTCATCTCCGTTTCAACAATACAGAGAGATTAAAGTAATCCGACTAAACAAAGAAAACTGAAGAAAAGTCTTTTCAAGATCTTCTGTAAATGTCATTCTACAAAAATGCCTATTCTAACTGAGGAAAAAGATAGGACACCCTTGCCCCTAATAGCGAGTGTTACCTCCTTTGGCTGAAATAACTGCAGTGAGACGGGTCTTGTAGCCATCTACCAGTCTTCGACATCGGTCTGAGGAAATTTTACCCCACTCCTCAATGCAGAACTTTTTCAGCTGTGAGATGTTTGAGGGGTTTCTTGCACGTACAGCCCTTTTCAAGTCACCCCACAGCATCTCAATGGGATTCAAATCTGGACTTTGACTTGGCCATTCCAGGACTCTCCATTTCTTCTTTTTCAGCCAATCTTTGGTTGATTTACTAGTATGTTTTGGGTCATTGTCATGTTGCATGGTCCAGTTCCGCTTCAGCTTTAATTTTCTAACTGATGGTCTCACATGTTCTTCAAGCACCTTCTGATACACAGTAGAATTCATCGTGGATTCTATGATGGTGAGCTGACCAGGTCCTGCTGCAGCAAAGCAGCCCCAAACCATGACACTTCCACCTCCATGCTTCACAGTTGGTATGAGGTTCTTTTCTTGGAATGCTGTGTTTGGTTTACGCCAAACATGTCCTCTGCTGTTGTGTCCAAATAATTCAATTTTGGACTCATCTGTCCAAAGAACATTATTCCAGAAGTCCTGGTCTTTGTCAACTTTATCGCTGGCAAATGTCAGTCTGGCCTCGATGTTTCTCTTGGAAAGCAAAGGTTTCCTCCTTGCACACCTCCCATGCAAGTTAAACTTGTACAGTCTCTTTCTGATTGTAGAGGCATGTACTTCTACATCAACAGTAGCCAGAGCCTGCTGTAGTTCTCGAGATGACACTTTAGGGTTTTTGGATACCTCTTTTAGCATCTTGCGGTCTGCTCTTGGTGTGAACTTGCTGGGGCGACCAGTCCTGGGCATGTTGGCAGTTGTTTTGAAAGCCCTCCACTTGTAGACTATCTTCCGGACAGTGGAATGGCTGATTTCAAAATCTTTTGAGATCTTTTTAAATCCCTTCCCAGACTCATAGGCTGCTACAATCTTTTTTCTGAAGTCCTCTGACAGCTCTTTTGCTCTCACCATGGTGCTCACTCTCACTTCAACAGTCAGGAGCACACCAAACTAAATGTCTGAGGTTTAAATAGGGCAAGCCTCATTCAACATGCAGAGTAACGATCTACTAATTATGTGCACCTGGTGTGATATACCTGTGTGAGATCTGAGCCAATTTAAGAGGGAATACATGTGAGGGTGTCCTATCTTTTTCCTCAGTTAGAATAGGCATTTTTGTAGAATGACATTTACAGAAGATCTTGAAAAGACTTTTCTTCAGTTTTCTTTGTTTAGTTGGATTACTTTAATCTCTCTGTATTGTTGAAACGGAGATGAAATAACCATTTATTAAAAATGTTACAAAAAACCACATGCTTTCAAAGGGTGTCCTAATTTTTTCACATGACTGTACAATGATGTACTACAGAGTGCTCTGCTCAGAGTCTGACACTACTGCAGGCAGCAAAGATATAACAACACGACCACTATCAGTGTGAACACCACATCTACTATGATGTACTACAGCGTGCACTGCTCAGAGTCTGACACTACTGCAGGCAGCAGAGATGTAACAACACGACCACTATCAGTGTAAACACCACATCTACCATAGTGTACTACAGCGTGCTCTGCTCAGAGTCCGACACTACTGCAGGCAGCAGAGATGTAACAACACGACCACTATCAGTGTGAACACCACATCTACCATAGTGTACTACAGCATGCTCTGCTCAGAGTCTGACACTACTGCAGGCAGCAGAGATGTAACAACACGAACACTATCAGTGTGAACACCACACCTACCATAGTGTACTACAGCATGCTCTGCTCAGAGTCTGATACTACTGCAGGCAGCAAAGATGTAACAACACTATCAGTGTGAACACCACATCTACTATCGTGTACTACAGCATGCACTGCTCAGAGTCTGACACTACTGCAGGCGGCAGAGATGTAACACGACCACTATCAGTGTGAACACTACATCTACCATAGTGTACTACAGCGTGCTCTGCTCAGAGTCTGACACTACTGCAGGCAGCAAAGATGTAACAACCCGACCACTATCAGTGTGAACACCACATCTACTATGATGTACTACAGCATGCTCTGCTCAGAGTCTGACACTACTGCAGGCAGCAGAGATGTAACAAACCGACCACTATCAGTGTGAACACCACATCTACTATCATGTACTACAGCGTGCTCTGCTCAGAGTCTGACACTAATGCAGGCAGCAGAGATGTAACAACCCGACCACTATCAGTGTGAACACCACATCTACCATAATGTACTACAGCGTGCTCTGCTCAGAGTCTGACACTACTGCAGGCAGCAGAGATGTAACAACACTATCAGTGTGAACACCACATCTACTATCATGTACTACAGCATGTTCTGCTCAGAGTCTGACACTACTGCAGGCAGCAGAGATGTAACAACACGACCACTATCAGTGTACACACCACATATACTATCGTGTACTACAGCATGCACTGCTCAGAGTCTGACACTACTGCAGGCAGCAGAGATGTAACAACACGACCACTATCAGTGTGAACACTACATCTACCATAGTGTACTACAGCGTGCTCTGCTCAGAGTCTGACACTACTGCAGGCAGCAGAGATGTAACAACACGACCACTATCAGTGTACACACCACATATACTATCGTGTACTACAGCATGCACTGCTCAGAGTCTGACACTACTGCAGGCAGCAGAGCTGTAACAACACTATCAGTGTGAACACCACATCTACTATCATGTACTACAGAGTGTTCTGCTCAGAGTTTGACACTACTGCAGGCAGCAGAGATGTAACAACACGACCACTATCAGTGTGAACACCACATCTACTATCGTGTACTACAGCATGCACTGCTCAGAGTCTGACACTACTGCAGGCAGCAGAGATGTAACAACACTATCAGTGTGAACACCACATCTACCATAGTGTACTACAGCATGCACTGCTCAGAGTCTGACACTACTGCAGGCAGCAGAGATGTAACAACACTATCAGTGTGAACACCACATCTACCAAAATGTACTACAGCATGCACTGCTCAGAGTCTGACACTACTGCAGGCAGCAGAGATGTAACAACACGACCACTATCAGTGTGAACACCACATCTACCATAGTGTACTACAGCATGCACTGCTCAGAGTCTGACACTACTGCAGGCAGCAGAGATGTAACAACCCGACCACTATCAGTGTGAACACCACATCTACCATAGTGTACTACAGCATGCTCTGCTCAGAGTCTGACACTACTGCAGGCAGCAGAGATGTAACAACACTATCAGTGTGAACACCACATCTACTATGATGTACTACAGCATGCACTGCTCAGAGTCTGACACTACTGCAGGCAGCAGAGATGTAACAACACTATCAGTGTGAACACCACATCTACTATCATGTACTACAGCATGTTCTGCTCAGAGTCTGACACTACTGCAGGCAGCAGAGATGTAACAACATGACTACTATCAGTGTGAACACCACATCTACCATAGTGTACTACAGAGTGCTCTGCTCAGAGTCTGACACTACTGCAGGCAGCAGAGATGTAACAACACGACCACTATCAGTGTACACACCACATATACTATCGTGTACTACAGCATGCACTGCTCAGAGTCTGACACTACTGCAGGCAGCAGAGATGTAACAACACGACCACTATCAGTGTACACACCACATATACTATCGTGTACTACAGCATGCACTGCTCAGAGTCTGACACTACTGCAGGCAGCAGAGATGTAACAACACTATCAGTGTGAACACCACATCTACTATCGTGTACTACAGCATGCACTGCTCAGAGTCTGACACTACTGCAGGCAGCAGAAATGTAACAACACGACCACTATCAGTGTGAACACCACATCTACTATCATGTACTACAGCATGCTCTGCTCAGAGTCTGACACTACTGCAGGCAGCAGAGATGTAACAACACTATCAGTGTGAACACCACATCTACTATGATGTACTACAGCATGCACTGCTCAGAGTCTGACACTACTGCAGGCAGCAGAGATGTAACAACACTATCAGTGTGAACACCACATCTACCAAAATGTACTACAGCATGCACTGCTCAGAGTCTGACACTACTGCAGGCAGCAGAGATGTAACAACACGACCACTATCAGTGTGAACACCACACCTACCAGAGTGTACTACAGCGTGCACTGCTCAGAGTCTGACACTACTGCAGGCAGCAGAGATGTAACAACACTATCAGTGTGAACACCACATCTACTATCATGTACAACAGCGTGTTCTGCTCAGAGTCTGACACTACTAGAGGCAGCAGAGATGTAACAACACGACCACTATCAGTGCGAACACCACATCTACCATAGTGTACTACAGCATGCTCTGCTCAGAGTCTGACACTACTGCAGGCAGCAAAGATGTAACAACCCGACCACTATCAGTGTGAACACCACATCTACTATGATGTACTACAGCATGCTCTGCTCAGAGTCTGACACTACTGCAGGCAGCAGAGATGTAACAAACCGACCACTATCAGTGTGAACACCACATCTACTATCATGTACTACAGCGTGCTCTGCTCAGAGTCTGACACTACTGCAGGCAGCAGAGATGTAACAACACTATCAGTGTGAACACCACACCTATCATAGTGTACTACAGAGTCCTCTGCTCAGAGTCTGACACTACTGCAGGCAGCAGAGATGTAACAACACTATCAGTGTGAACACCACATCTACAATGATGTACTACAGAGTGCTCTGCTCAGAGTCTGACACTACTGCAGGCAGCAAAGATATAACAACACGACCACTATCAGTGTGAACACCACATCTACTATGATGTACTACAGCGTGCACTGCTCAGAGTCCGACACCACTGCAGGCAGCAGAGATGTAACAACACGACCACTATCAGTGTGAACACCACATCTACCATAGTGTACTACAGCATGCTCTGCTCAGAGTCTGACACTACTGCAGGCAGCAGAGATGTAACAACACGAACACTATCAGTGTGAACACCACACCTACCATAGTGTACTACAGCGTGCTCTGCTCAGAGTCTGACACTACTGCAGGCAGCAGAGATGTAACAACACGACCACTATCAGTGTGAACACCACACCTACCAGAGTGTACTACAGCGTGCACTGCTCAGAGTCTGACACTACTGCAGGCAGCAGAGATGTAACAACACGACCACTATCAGTGCGAACACCACATCTACCATAGTGTACTACAGCATGCTCTGCTCAGAGTCTGACACTACTGCAGGCAGCAAAGATGTAACAACACTATCAGTGTGAACACCACATCTACTATCATGTACTACAGCGTGCTCTGCTCAGAGTCTGACACTACTGCAGGCAGCAGAGATGTAACAACCCGACCACTATCAGTGTGAACACCACATCTACCATAATGTACTACAGCGTGCTCTGCTCAGAGTCTGACACTACTGCAGGCAGCAGAGATGTAACAACACTATCAGTGTGAACACCACACCTATCATAGTGTACTACAGAGTCCTCTGCTCAGAGTCTGACACTACTGCAGGCAGCAGAGATGTAACAACACTATCAGTGTGAACACCACATCTACAGTCTTGTGAAAAAATTAGGACACCCTTTGAAAGCATGTGGTTTTTTGTAACATTTTTAATAAATGGTTATTTCATCTCCGTTTCAACAATACAGAGAGATTAAAGTAATCCGACTAAACAAAGAAAACTGAAGAAAAGTCTTTTCAAGATCTTCTGTAAATGTCATTCTACAAAAATGCCTATTCTAACTGAGGAAAAAGATAGGACACCCTTGCCCCTAATAGCGAGTGTTACCTCCTTTGGGCGAAATAACTGCAGTGAGACGGGTCTTGTAGCCATCTACCAGTCTTCGACATTGGTCTGAGGAAATTTTACCCCACTCCTCAATGCAGAACTTTTTCAGCTGTGAGATGTTTGAGGGGTTTCTTGCACGTACAGCCCTTTTCAAGTCACCCCACAGCATCTCAATGGGATTCAAATCTGGACTTTGACTTGGCCATTCCAGGACTCTCCATTTCTTCTTTTTCAGCCAATCTTTGGTTGATTTACTAGTATGTTTTGGGTCATTGTCATGTTGCATGGTCCAGTTCCGCTTCAGCTTTAATTTTCTAACTGATGGTCTCACATGTTCTTCAAGCACCTTCTGATACACAGTAGAATTCATCGTGGATTCTATGATGGTGAGCTGACCAGGTCCTGCTGCAGCAAAGCAGCCCCAAACCATGACACTTCCACCTCCATGCTTCACAGTTGGTATGAGGTTCTTTTCTTGGAATGCTGTGTTTGGTTTACGCCAAACATGTCCTCTGCTGTTGTGTCCAAATAATTCAATTTTGGACTCATCTGTCCAAAGAACATTATTCCAGAAGTCCTGGTCTTTGTCAACTTTATCGCTGGCAAATGTCAGTCTGGCCTCGATGTTTCTCTTGGAAAGCAAAGGTTTCCTCCTTGCACACCTCCCATGCAAGTTAAACTTGTACAGTCTCTTTCTGATTGTAGAGGCATGTACTTCTACATCAACAGTAGCCAGAGCCTGCTGTAGTTCTCGAGATGACACTTTAGGGTTTTTGGATACCTCTTTTAGCATCTTGCGGTCTGCTCTTGGGGTGAACTTGCTGGGGCGACCAGTCCTGGGCATGTTGGCAGTTGTTTTGAAAGCCCTCCACTTGTAGACTATCTTCCGGACAGTGGAATGGCTGATTTCAAAATCTTTTGAGATCTTTTTAAATCCCTTCCCAGACTCATAGGCTGCTACAATCTTTTTTCTGAAGTCCTCTGACAGCTCTTTTGCTCTCACCATGGTGCTCACTCTCACTTCAACAGTCAGGAGCACACCAAACTAAATGTCTGAGGTTTAAATAGGGCAAGCCTCATTCAACATGCAGAGTAACGATCTACTAATTATGTGCACCTGGTGTGATATACCTGTGTGAGATCTGAGCCAATTTAAGAGGGAATACATGTGAGGGTGTCCTATCTTTTTCCTCAGTTAGAATAGGCATTTTTGTAGAATGACATTTACAGAAGATCTTGAAAAGACTTTTCTTCAGTTTTCTTTGTTTAGTTGGATTACTTTAATCTCTCTGTATTGTTGAAACGGAGATGAAATAACCATTTATTAAAAATGTTACAAAAAACCACATGCTTTCAAAGGGTGTCCTAATTTTTTCACATGACTGTACAATGATGTACTACAGAGTGCTCTGCTCAGAGTCTGACACTACTGCAGGCAGCAAAGATATAACAACACGACCACTATCAGTGTGAACACCACATCTACCATAGTGTACTACAGCGTGCACTGCTCAGAGTCTGACACTACTGCAGGCAGCAGAGATGTAACAACACGACCACTATCAGTGTGAACACCACATCTACTATGATGTACTACAGCATGCACTGCTCAGAGTCTGACACTACTGCAGGCAGCAGAGATGTAACAACACGACCACTATCAGTGTGAACACCACATCTACCATAGTGTACTACAGCATGCACTGCTCAGAGTCTGACACTACTGCAGGCAGCAGAGATGTAACAACATGACCACTATCAGTGTGAACACCACATCTACTATCATGTACTACAGCATGTTCTGCTCAGAGTCTGACAATACTGCAGGCAGCAGAGATGTAACAACACGACCACTATCAGTGTGAACACCACATCTACCATAGTGTACTACAGAGTGCTCTGCTAGGAGTCTGACACTACTGCAGGCAGCAGAGATGTAACAACACTATCAGTGTGAACACCACATCTACTATGATGTACTACAGCATGCACTGCTCAGAGTCTGACACTACTGCAGGCAGCAGAAATGTAACAACACTATCAGTGTGAACACCACATCTACCAAAATGTACTACAGCATGCACTGCTCAGAGTCTGACACTACTGCAGGCAGCAGAGATGTAACAACACGACCACTATCAGTGTGAACACCACATCTACTATCATGTACTACAGAGTGCTCTGCTCAGAGTCTGACACTACTGCAGGCAGCAGAGATGTAACAACACGACCACTATCAGTGTGAACACCACATCTACCATAGTGTACTACAGCATGCTCTGCTCAGAGTCTGACACTACTGCAGGCAGCAGAGATGTAACAACACGACCACTATCAGTGTGAACACCACATCTACCATAGTGTACTACAGCGTGCTCTGCTCAGAGTCTGACACTACTGCAGGCAGCAGAGATGTAACAACACTATCAGTGTGAACACCACATCTACCATAATGTACTACAGCATGTTCTGCTCAGAGTCTGACACTACTGCAGGCAGCAGAGATGTAACAACATTATCAGTGTGAACACCACATCTACCATAGTGTACTACAGCATGCTCTGCTCAGAGTCTGACACTACTGCAGGCAGCAGAGATGTAACAACATGACCACTATCAGTGTGAACACCACATCTACTATGATGTACTACAGCGTGCACTGCTCAGAGTCTGACACTACTGCAGGCAGCAGAGATGTAACAACACGACCACTATCAGTGTGAACACCACATCTACCATAGTGTACTACAGCATGCTCTGCTCAGAGTCTGACACTACTGCAGGCAGCAGAGATGTAACAACACGACCACTATCAGTGTGAACACCACATCTACTATCATGTACTACAGCATGCTCTGCTCAGAGTCTGACACTACTGCAGGCAGCAGAGATGTAACAACACGACCACTATCAGTGTGAACACCACATCTACCATAGTGTACTACAGCATGCTCTGCTCAGAGTCTGACACTACTGCAGGCAGCAGAGATGTAACAACATGACCACTATCAGTGTGAACACCACATCTACTATGATGTACTACAGCGTGCTCTGCTCAGAGTCTGACACTACTGCAGGCAGCAGAGATGTAACAACACGACCACTATCAGTGTGAACACCACATCTACCATAGTGTACTACAGCGTGCTCTGCTCAGAGTCTGACACTACTGCAGGCAGCAGAGATGTAACAACACGACCACTATCAGTGTGAACACCAAATCTACTATCATGTACTACAGCATGTTCTGCTCAGAGTCTGACACTACTGCAGGCAGCAGAGATGTAACAACACGACCACTATCAGTGTGAACACCACATCTACCATAATGTACTACAGCATGCTCTGCTCAGAGTCTGACACTACTGCAGGCAGCAGAGATGTAACAACACTATCAGTGTGAACACCACATCTACTATCATGTACTACAGCATGCACTGCTCAGAGTCTGACACTACTGCAGGCAGCAGAGATGTAACAACACTATCAGTGTGAACACCACATCTACCATAATGTACTACAGCATGCTCTGCTCAGAGTCTGACACTACTGCAGGCAGCAGAGATGTAACAACACGACCACTATCAGTGTGAACACCACATCTACCATAATGTACTACAGCATGCTCTGCTCAGAGTCTGACACTACTGCAGGCAGCAGAGATGTAACAACACTATCAGTGTGAACACCACATCTACTATCATGTACTACAGCATGCACTGCTCAGAGTCTGACACTACTGCAGGCAGCAGAGATGTAACAACACTATCAGTGTGAACACCACATCTACAATGATGTACTACAGCATGCTCTGCTCAGAGTCTGACACTACTGCTGGCAGCAGAGATGTAACAACATGACCACTATCAGTGTGAACACCACATCTACTATGATGTACTACAGCGTGCTCTGCTCAGGGTCTGACACTACTGCAGGCAGCAGAGATGTAACAACACGACCACTATCAGTGTGAACACCACATCTACTATCATGTACTACAGCATGCACTGCTCAGAGTCTGACACAACTGCAGGCAGCAGAGAGCTATGGCTTCCTTTAGCCTGAATGCCAGAATTTCTGTGACTGCAGCTTTGAGTGTGACTAGAGACATCATGGGTCAGTGCTCACCTGGGTACTTTTGCCGGCGCCGGGCTCTGCACACACCAGGACGATGTTACTGTTCTGCAGACTTTCCAGGAACTGGTATTTCACGCTCCATATAGACAAAGACCGCCGTCCGGCGAGCAGCTGATAATAGCGCGAGGAAAACGGGAGACCATCAAAGGGGTTCTGCTCCAGGTCATCCAAAAGAACAGTGTCCTCTTCTACCAGCTGCCGCTCCTCTGAAGAGACGTCTGACGACTCCATACAAGCCGAGATAGACCAAGGCCTAAAAACACAGATAATAAGTGAGTGACCGTGTACCTCACTGACTGCCGGGGTGCGGTGGCACGTCAGGAGGAGCGGCCGCACGTCAGGAGGAGCGGCGAGCGGTGGCACGTCAGGAGGAGCGCGTGCGGTCGCACGTCAGGAGGAGCGGCATGCGGTGGCACGTCAGGAGGAGCGGTGAGCGTTGGCACGTCAGGAGGAGCACGTGCGGTCGCACGTCAGGAGGAGCGGCTAGCGGTGGCACGTCAGGAGGAGCGGCCGCACGTCAGGAGGAGCGGCGAGCGGTGGCACGTCAGGAGGAGCGGCATGCGGTGGCACGTCAGGAGGAGCGGCGAGCGGTGGCACGTCAGGAGGAGCACGTTCGGTCGCACGTCAGGAGGAGCGGCTAGCGGTGGCACGTCAGGAGGAGCGGCGTGCGGTGGCACGTCAGGAGGAGCGGCGTGCGGTGGCACGTCAGGAGGAGCGGCGTGCGGTGGCACGTCAGGAGGAGCGGCGTGCGGTGGCACGTCAGGAGGAGCGGCGAGCGGGGACAGGTCAGGAGGAGCTGTGTGCGGTGGCACGTCAGGAGGAGCGGTGTGCGGTGACACGTCAGGAGGAGCGGAGTGCGGTGGCACGTCAGGAGGAGCGGAGTGCGGTGGCACGTCAGGAGGAGCGGAGTGCGGTGGCACGTCAGGAGGAGCGGTGTGCGGTGGCACGTCAGGAGGAGCGGTGTGCGGTGGCACGTCAGGAGGAGCGGTGTGCGGTGACACGTCAGGAGGAGCGGTGTGCGGTGGCACGTCAGGAGTAGCGGCCGCACGTCAGGAGGAGCGGCGAGCGGTGGCACGTCAGGAGGAGCGGCATGCGGTGGCACGTCAGGAGGAGCGGCGAGCGGTGGCACGTCAGGAGGAGCGGCTAGCGGTGGCACGTCAGGAGGAGCGGCCGCACGTCAGGAGGAGCGGCGAGCGGTGGCACGTCAGGAGGAGCGGCATGCGGTGGCACGTCAGGAGGAGCGGCGAGCGGTGGCACGTCAGGAGGAGCGGCGAGCGGTGGCACGTCAGGAGGAGCACGTTCGGTCGCACGTCAGGAGGAGCGGCTAGCGGTGGCACGTCAGGAGGAGCGGCGTGCGGTGGCACGTCAGGAGGAGCGGCGTGCGGTGGCACGTCAGGAGGAGCGGCGTGCGGTGGCACGTCAGGAGGAGCGGCGTGCGGTGGCACGTCAGGAGGAGCGGCGAGCGGGGACAGGTCAGGAGGAGCTGTGTGCGGTGGCACGTCAGGAGGAGCGGTGTGCGGTGACACGTCAGGAGGAGCGGAGTGCGGTGGCACGTCAGGAGGAGCGGAGTGCGGTGGCACGTCAGGAGGAGCGGAGTGCGGTGGCACGTCAGGAGGAGCGGTGTGCGGTGGCACGTCAGGAGGAGCGGCGAGCGGTGGCACGTCAGGAGGAGCGGCGAGCGGTGGCACGTCAGGAGGAGCGGTGTGCGGTGGCACGTCAGGAGTAGCGGCGTGCGGTGGCACGTCAGGAGGAGCGGTGTGCGGTGGCACGTCAGGAGGAGCGGTGTGCGGTGGCACGTCAGGAGGAGCTGTGTGCGGTGGCACGTCAGGAGGAGCTGTGTGCGGTGGCACGTCAGGAGGAGCTGTGTGCGGTGGCACGTCAGGAGGAGCGGTGTGCGGTGGCACGTCAGGAGGAGCGGTGTGCGGTCGCACGTCAGGAGGAGCGGTGTGCGGTGGCACGTCAGGAGGAGCGGTGTGCGGTCGCACGTCAGGAGGAGCGGTGTGCGGTGGCACGTCAGGAGGAGCTGTGTGCGGTGGCACGTCAGGAGGAGCGGTGTGCGGTGGCACGTCAGGAGGAGCTGTGTGCGGTGGCACGTCAGGAGGAGCTGTGTGCGGTCGCACGTCAGGAGGAGTAGTTGACATGTTAGGTGTATCAGGTGACAGTGAAGCGCACGGTGACGAGATGCCGCACGCACTGTACAGGAGGCTATTCACACACAGCCGTCAGCACGTTCATCCCGGGGTCTCACCTCTAGCTGACTCTAGCAGACGATGGTTCATCGGTTCCGCCCGCACCTCCGCTTACTTCCGCCCTCACTTTCCAGCTGCCGATCTCTGCTGACGTCACTTCCGACACAATCCGACACTTTAACAATGACTTCCGCCCACATTTCCCAGCATGCACCGGGGTTTTACTGAAAGCGCACACTCTGTGACCCACTACCCCCGGGTCCCGCCCACAAATTAACCCCTTCATCACCTGACTCCTCGCCACCACTACAGTATAACAGACCTATATAAAGCAGCCGCGGACTGTATCACCAGTGTCAGCAGGTTGTCACTAACCTACCAGACCTTTTTATAATAAAGTGGGATTAGATACCACAAGGGAGAACAAGTCTGAGATCTGACTGCTTAATATGGAGGTCCCTATGGTACCCCATTACCACAGTGTATAATATCCAGCCTCTAGCCCTGCAGTCTACCATTACCACAGTGTATAACATCCAGCCTCTAGCCATGCAGTCTACCATTACCACAGTGTATAACATCCAGCCTCTAGCCCTGCAGTCTACCATTACCACAGTGTATAACATCCAGCCTCTAGCCTTGCAGTCTACCATTACCACAGTGTATAACATCCAGCCTCTAGCCATGCAGTCTACCATTACCACAGTGTATAACATCCAGCCTCTAGCCATGCAGTCTACCATTACCACAGTGTATAACATCCAGCCTCTAGCCCTGCAGTCTACCATTACCACAGTGTATAACATCCAGCCTCTAGCCTTGCAGTCTACCATTACCACAGTGTATAACATCCAGCCTCTAGCCATGCAGTCTACCATTACCACAGTGTATAACATCCAGCCTCTAGCCATGCAGTCTACCATTACCACAGTGTATAACATACAGCCTCTAGCCATGCAGTCTACCATTACCACAGTGTATAACATCCAGCCTCTAGCCCTGCAGTCTACCATTACCACAGTGTATAACATCCAGCCTCTAGCCTTGCAGTCTACCATTACCACAGTGTATAACATCCAGCCTCTAGCCATGCAGTCTACCATTACCACAGTGTATAACATCCAGCCTCTAGCCATGCAGTCTACCATTACCACAGTGTATAACATCCAGCCTCTAGCCGTGCAGTCTACCATTACCACAGTGTATAACATCCAGCCTCTAGCCATGCAGTCTACCATTACCACAGTGTATAACATCCAGCCTCTAGCCATGCAGTCTACCATTACCACAGTGTATAACATCCAGCGTCTAACCATGCAGTCTACCATTACCACAGTGTATAACATCCAGCCTCTAACCATGCAGTCTGCCATTACCACAGGTGTATAACATCCAGCATCTAACCATGCAGTCTACCATTACCACAGTGTATAACATCCAGCCTCTAACCATGCAGTCTGCCATTACCACAGTGTATAACATCCACCCTCTAGCCATGCAGTCTACCATTACCACAGTGTATAACATCCAGCCTCTAACCATGCAGTCTACCATTACCACAGTGTATAACATCCAGCCTCTAGCCATGCAGTCTACCATTACCACAGTGTATAACATCCAGCCTCCAGCCATGCAGTCTACCATTACCACAGTGTATAACATCCAGCCTCCAGCCATGCAGTCTACCATTACCACAGTGTATAACATCCAGCGTCTAACCATGCAGTCTACCATTACCACAGTGTATAACATCCAGCCTCTAACCATGCAGTCTGCCATTACCACAGGTGTATAACATCCAGCGTCTAACCATGCAGTCTACCATTACCACAGTGTATAACATCCAGCCTCTAACCATGCAGTCTGCCATTACCACAGTGTATAACATCCACCCTCTAGCCATGCAGTCTACCATTACCACAGTGTATAACATCCAGCCTCTAACCATGCAGTCTACCATTACCACAGTGTATAACATCCAGCCTCTAGCCATACAGTCTACCATTACCACAGGTGTATAACATCCAGCCTCTAGCCATACAGTCTACCATTACCACAGGTGTATAACATCCAGCCTCTAGCCATACAGTCTACCATTACCACAGTGTATAGCATCCAGCCTCTAGCCATGCAGTCTACCATGACCACAGTGTATAACATCCAGCCTCTAGCCATGCAGTCTACCATTACCACAGTGTATAACATCCAGCCTCTAGCCATGCAGTCTACCATTACCACAGTGTATAACATCCAGCCTCTAGCCATGCAGTCTGCCATTACCACAGTGTATAACATCCAGCCTCTAGCCGTGCAGTCTACCATTACCACAGTGTATAACATCCAGCCTCTAGCCAGGCAGTCTACCATTACCACAGTGTATAACATCCAGCCTCTAGCCATGCAGTCTGCCATTACCACAGTGTATAACATCCACCCTCTAGCCGTGCAGTCTACCATTACCACAGTGTATAACATCCAGCCTCTAGCCAGGCAGTCTACCATTACCACAGGTGTATAACATCCAGCCTCTAGCCATGCAATCTACCATTACCACAGTGTATAACATCCAGCCTCTAGCCATGCAGTCTACCATTACCACAGTGTATAACATCCAGCATCTAGCCATGGAGTCCACCATTACCACAGTGTATAAAATCCAGCCTCTAGCCATGCAGTCTACCATTACCACAGTGTATAACATACAGCCTCCATCCGTGCAGTCTGCCATTACCACAGTGTATAACATCCAGCCTCTAGCCCTGCAGTCTACCATTACCACAGTGTATAACATCCAGCCTCTAGCCGTGCAGTCTGCCATTACCACAGTGTATAACATCCAGCCTCTAGCCATGCAGTCTACCATTACCACAGTGTATTACATCCAGCCTCTAGCCCTGCAGTCTACCATTACCACAGTGTATAACATCCAGCCTCTAGCCATACAGTCTACCATTACCACAGTGTATAACATCCAGTCTCTAGCCATGCAGTCTACCATTACCACAGTGTATAACATCCAGCCTCTAGCCAGGCAGTCTACCATTACCACAGTGTATAACATCCAGCCTCTAGCCAGGCAGTCTACCATTACCACAGTGTATAACATCCAGCCTCTAGCCATGCAGTCTGCCATTACCACAGTGTATAACATCCAGCCTCTAGCCATGCAGTCTACCATTACCACAGTGTATAACATCTAGCCTCTAGCCATACAGTCTACCATTACCACAGTGTATAACATCTAGCCTCTAGCCATACAGTCTACCATTACCACAGTGTATAACATCCAGCCTCTAGCCATACAGTCTGCCATTACCACAGTGTATAACATACAGCCTCTATCCGTGCAATCTATCATTACCACAGTGCATAACATCCAGCCTTTATGGTGGAAGAGAGGTAATGCTATGGGGGTCTTCAGGGTGTACAGTCTGGTGGAGGAGGGGTAATGCTTTGGGGGTCTTCAGGGTGTACAGTCTGGTGGAGGAGAGGTAATGCTATGGGGGTCTTCAGGGTGTACAGTCTGGTGGAGGAGAGGTAATGCTATGGGGGTCTTCAGGGTGTACAGTCTGGTGGAGGAGACGTAATGCTATGGGGGTCTTCAGGGTGTACAGTCTGGTGGAGGAGGGGTAATGCTATGGGGGGTCTTCAGGGTGTACAGTCTGGTGGAGGAGGGGTAATGCTATGGGGGTCTTCAGGGTGTACAGTCTGGTGGAAGAGGGGTCATGCTATGGGGGTCTTCAGGGTGTACAGTCTGGTGGAGGAGGGGTAATGCTATGGGGGTCTTCAGGGTGTACAGTCTGGTGGAGGAGAGGTAAGGCTATGAGGGTCTTCATGGTGTACAGTCTGGTGGAGGAGGGGTAATGCTATAGGGGTCTTCAGGGTGTACAGTCTGTTGGAGGAGGGGTAATGCTATGGGGGTCTTCAGGGTGTACAGTCTGGTGGAGGAGAGGTAATACTATGGGGGTCTTCAGGGTGTACAGTCGGGTGGAGGAGGGGTAATGCTATGGGGGTCTTCAGGGTGTACAGTCTGGTGGAGGAGAGGTAATGCTATGGGGGTCTTCAGGGTGTACAGTCTGGTGGAGGAGAGGTAATGCTATGGGGGTCTTCAGGGTGTACAGTCTGGTGGAGGAGACGTAATGCTATGGGGGTCTTCAGGGTGTACAGTCTGGTGGAGGAGGGGTAATGCTATGGGGGTCTTCAGGGTGTACAGTCTGGTGGAAGAGGGGTAATGCTATGGGGGTCTTCAGGGTGTACAGTCTGGTGGAGGAGAGGTAAGGCTATGGGGGTCTTCAGGGTGTACAGTCTGGTGGAGGAGGGTAAGGCTATGGGGTCTTCAGGGTGTACAGTCTAGTGGAAGAGGGGTAATGCTATGGGGGTCTTCAGGGTGTACAGTCTGGTGGAGGAGGGGTAATGCTATAAGGGTCTAAACTAAAGGGTGTACAGTCTGGTGGAGGAGGGGTAATGCTATGGGGGTCTTAAGGGTGTACAGTCTGGTGGAGGAGAGGTAATGCTATGGGGGTCTTCAGGGTGTACAGTCTGGTGGAGGAGAGGTAATGCTATGGGGGTCTTCAGGGAGTACAGTCTGGTGGAGTAGAGGTAATGCTATGGGGGTCTTCAGGGTGTACAGTCTGGTGGAGGAGAGGTAAGGCTATGGGGGTCTTCAGGGTGTACAGTCTGGTGGAGGAGGGTAAGGCTATGGGGTCTTCAGGGTGTACAGTCTAGTGGAAGAGGGGTAATGCTATGGGGGTCTTCAGGGTGTACAGTCTGGTGGAGGAGGGGTAATGCTATAAGGGTCTAAAGGGTGTACAGTCTGGTGGAGGAGGGGTAATGCTATGGGGGTCTTAAGGGTGTACAGTCTGGTGGAGGAGAGGTAATGCTATGGGGGTCTTCAGGGTGTACAGTCTGGTGGAGGAGAGGTAATGCTATGGGGGTCTTCAGGGAGTACAGTCTGGTGGAGTAGAGGTAATGCTATGGGGGTCTTCAGGGTGTACAGTCTGGTGGAGGAGGGGTAATGCTATGGGGTCTTCAGGGTGTACAGTCTGGTGGAAGAGGGGTCATGCTATGGGGGTCTTCAGGGTGTACAGTCTGGTGGAAGAGAGGTAATGCTATGGGGGTCTTCAGGGTGTACAGTCTGGTGGAGGAGGGGTAATGCTATGGGGGTCTTCAGGGTGTACAGTCTGGTGGAGGAGGGGTAATGCTATGGGGGTCTTTATGGTGTACAGTCTGGTGGAGGAGGGGTAATGCTATGGGGGTCTTCAGGGTGTACAGTCTGGTGGAGGAGGGGTAATGCTATGAGGGTCTTCATGGTGTACAGTCTGGTGGAGGAGACGTAATGCTATGGGGGTCTTCAGGGTGTACAGTCTGTTGGAGGAGAGGTAATTCTATGGGGGTCTTTATGGTGTACAGTCTGGTGGAGGAGGGGTAATGCTATGGGGGTCTTTATGGTGTACAGTCTGGTGGAGGAGGGGTAATGCTATGGGGGTCTTTATGGTGTACAGTCTGGTGGAGGAGGGGTAATGCTATGGGGGTCTTCAGGGTGTACAGTCTGGTGGAGGAGGGGTAATGCTATGGGGGTCTTTATGGTGTACAGTCTGGTGGAGGAGGGGTAATGCTATGGGGGTCTTTATGGTGTACAGTCTGGTGGAGGAGGGGTAATGCTATGGGGGTCTTTATGGTGGACAGTCTGGTGGAGATTTGCTCCTCCATGAAGACATGGTTAGGTGGTCTGGAAGAACCTGACCGGCCGCATACTGCCCCGACCTCAACCCCATTCAGGACGGAGACGACGAGCCGGGCCCTCTCCTCCAACATCAGGGTCTGACCTTATAAATGGTCTCATGGATGAAGGGGTGAAAATCCCACAGACGCCCTCCAAAATCTGGTAGATAGTCTTCTCAGAGAAGCAAAGGGGGGACCTTCTCAGGAGGAGGAGGACTCCATATTGATCCCTGAGATCAGAAGAGCCCCTTTAGGTGGAAGAAGAGGGGTCACTGACTTTTCCTCTGCAGAGTGTAGGGGCATGAATATTTATCTCAGATTAGAGACCTTCACTGTACTATAACCCCCATCATTAATACAGCAGACAGCTTTCACAATGCAGTTAGAAGGAGCGTTCTGTTTAGGCAGCACGTCGGGGGACATATTATGAAGGAACACAGGACTTCCGGCAACCGCCATCTTATTGTAGTCTGTGATCTCCCGCTGTGGTGCTCCTGGTATTACCCCACCAGCAGGGGGGGACAGTGCGACCTCTAGTGCTTCCAGTGTATTCCCAGCATCCTCTGCGCACCAGTCACAGCGCTTCACGTCGGCCATAAACATGGCGGAGCCCGTGTGCCGAGAGCGGACGAGTGAGTACCTGTGACCGCTGGCGGGGGCCCCTGTGAGAGCGGGGCCACAGCTACTATTTAGGAGCGGAAAGAAGTGGGGGCGCCTCAACTGTGAAGGCGGAGGAGAGTTCACTGACGTCAGTACTGTGCTGGATGATGTCATCAGACAGGTGTAACAGATTAGGCTCCTCCTCCATCTCCTCATAGATTGTAAGCTCTTGTGGTCAGGTCCTCGCTCCTCCATCTCCTCATAGATTGTAAGCTCTTGTGATCAGGTCCTCGCTCCTCCTCCATCTCCTCATAGATTGTAAGCTCTTGTGGTCAGGTCCTGGCTCCTCCTCCATCTCCTCATAGATTGTAAGCTCTTGTGGTCAGGTCCTGGCTCCTCCTCCATCTCCTCATAGATTGTAAGCTCTTGTGGTCAGGTCCTCGCTCCTCCTCCATCTCCTCATAGATTGTAAGCTCTTGTGGTCAGGTCCTCGCTCCTCCTCCATCTCCTCATAGACTGTAAGCTCTTGTGGTCAGGTCCTCGCTCCTCCTCCATCTCCTCATAGATTGTAAGCTCTTGTGGTCAGGTCCTGGCTCCTCCTCCATCTCCTCATAGATTGTAAGCTCTTGTGGTCGGGTCCTGGCTCCTCCTCCATCTCCTCATAGATTGTAAGCTCTTGTGGTCAGGTCCTGGCTCCTCCTCCATCTCCCTATAGATTGTAAGCTCTTGTGGTCAGGTCCTGGCTCCTCCTCCATCTCCTCATAGATTGTAAGCTCTTGTGGTCAGGTCCTCGCTCCTCCATCTCCTCATAGATTGTAAACTCTTGTGGTCAGGTCCTGGCTCCTCCTCCATCTCCTCATAGATTGTAAGCTCTTGTGGTCAGGTCCTGGCTCCTCCTCCATCTCCTCATAGATTGTAAGCTCTTGTGGTCAGGTCCTCGCTCCTCCTCCATCTCCTCATAGATTGTAAGCTCTTGTGGTCAGGTCCTCGCTCCTCCTCCATCTCCTCATAGATTGTAAGCTCTTGTGGTCAGGTCCTGGCTCCTCCTCCATCTCCTCATAGATTGTAAGCTCTTGTGGTCAGGTCCTGGCTCCTCCTCCATCTCCTCATAGATTGTAAGCTCTTGTGATCAGGTCCTCGCTCCTCCTCCATCTCCTCATAGATTGTAAGCTCTTGTGGTCAGGTCCTGGCTCCTCCTCCATCTCCTCATAGACTGTAAGCTCTTGTGGTCAGGTCCTGGCTCCTCCTCCATCTCCTCATAGATTGTAAGCTCTTGTGGTCGGGTCCTGGCTCCTCCTCCATCTCCTCATAGATTGTAAGCTCTTGTGGTCAGGTCCTGGCTCCTCCTCCATCTCCTCATAGATTGTAAGCTCTTGTGGTCAGGTCCTGGCTCCTCCTCCATCTCCTCATAGATTGTAAGCTCTTGTAGTCAGGTCCTCGCTCCTCCATCTCCTCATAGATTGTAAGCTCTTGTGATCAGGTCCTGGCTCCTCCTCCTCCTCATAGATTGTAAGCTCTTGTGATCAGGTCCTGGCTCCTCCATCTCCTCATAGATTGTAAGCTCTTGTGGTCAGGTCCTCGCTCCTCCTCCATCTCCTCATAGATTGTAAGCTCTTGTGATCAGGTCCTCGCTCCTCCATCTTCTCATAGATTGTAAGCTCTTGTAGTCAGGTCCTGACTCCTCCTCCATCTCCTCATAGATTGTAAGCTCTTGTGGTCAGGTCCTGGCTCCTCCTCCATCTCCTCATAGATTGTAAGCTCTTGTGGTCGGGTCCTGGCTCCTCCTCCATCTCCTCATAGATTGTAAGCTCTTGTGGTCGGGTCCTCGCTCCTCCTCCATCTCCTCATAGATTGTAAGCTCTTGTGGTCGGGTCCTGGCTCCTCCTCCATCTCCTCATAGATTGTAAGCTCTTGTGGTCAGGTCCTCGCTCCTCCTCCATCTCCTCATAGATTGTAAGCTCTTGTGATCAGGTCCTCGCTCCTCCATCTCCTCATAGATTGTAAGCTCTTGTGATCAGGTCCTGGCTCCTCCTCCATCTCCTCATAGATTGTAAGCTCTTGTGATCAGGTCCTCGCTCCTCCTCCATCTCCTCATAGATTGTAAGCTCTTGTGGTCAGGTCCTGGCTCCTCCTCCTCCTCATAGATTGTAAGCTCTTGTGATCAGGTCCTGGCTCCTCCATCTCCTCATAGATTGTAAGCTCTTGTGGTCAGGTCCTCGCTCCTCCTCCATCTCCTCATAGATTGTAAGCTCTTGTGATCAGGTCCTGGCTCCTCCTCCATCTCCTCATAGATTGTAAGCTCTTGTGGTCAGGTCCTGGCTCCTCCTCCATCTCCTCATAGATTGTAAGCTCTTGTGATCGGGTCCTCTCTCCTCATAGATTGTAAGCTCTTGTGGTCAGGTCCTGGCTCCTCCTCCATCTCCTCATAGATTGTAAGCTCTTGTGATCAGGTCCTGGCTCCTCCTCCATCTCCTCATAGATTGTAAGCTCTTGTGGTCAGGTCCTGGCTCCTCCTCCTCCTCATAGATTGTAAGCTCTTGTGATCAGGTCCTCGCTCCTCCATCTCCTCATAGATTGTAAGCTCTTGTGATCAGGTCCTCGCTCCTCCTCCATCTCCTCATAGATTGTAAGCTCTTGTGATCGGGTCCTCTCTCCTCATAGATTGTAAGCTCTTGTGATCAGGTCCTGGCTCCTCCTCCATCTCCTCATAGATTGTAAGCTCTTGTGGTCAGGTCCTGGCTCCTCCTCCATCTCCTCATAGATTGTAAGCTCTTGTGATCGGGTCCTCTCTCCTCATAGATTGTAAGCTCTTGTGATCAGGTCCTGGCTCCTCCTCCATCTCCTCATAGATTGTAAGCTCTTGTGGTCAGGTCCTCGCTCCTCCTCCATCTCCTCATAGATTGTAAGCTCTTGTGGTCAGGTCCTCGCTCCTCCTCCATCTCCTCATAGATTGTAAGCTCTTGTGGTCAGGTCCTGGCTCCTCCTCCATCTCCTCATAGATTGTAAGCTCTTGTGATTAGTGTGGTTTACATGGAGGAGGGTGGAGATTGGGGGGGGGTCACATTACGGCTTGGGGTTTGTGATGACTCTTCTGCTCCCTGCAGGTTAGTTCTGGCAGTATAGAGAACGTCACTACTACTCTCATCATCCCACATGGAGCAACCTGGGCTGGAGCAAATGCTGGATGGGCAGCGGTGAGTGGGGGAGGGGTAGCATTGGGGGTGTCGGATGTCGTCGGGTCTTCTCCTCCTCTGAGGTTGTGCTTCGTCTCCTCCTGCAGGTTTCCGGTGGAGCTGCTGTCCCGAGGTCTGCTCCTCCTGTACGCTCCCCTCGGGCTCTGCCTCTTCTTGCTGCGTCTCTTCATTGGAGCCCATGTGTTTCTGGTCAGCTGCGTCCTGCCCGACTGCGCCATCAGAAGGTCTGTCTGTGTATTACACCCTGGGTTACCGGGGAGGCATCTTACTAGGGTGGTCCTTGCTGAGACCTCACAATATGCCTGGAAAATGAGAAGATGGAGGTGTATTTCATATCTCGCCCCCCACCAACTCTGTCAGGTTCCTGGTGCTCGGGGTCCTCGTCTGTCTGGGGTCCTCTGTGCCCCCCTCACATGCTGTGTTTTGTCCCCTGGTGTCAGGTTCCTGGTGCTGGTCATGTGCTCGGTGCTCGGTGCTCGGGGCCCTCGTCTCTGTCTGGGGTCCTCTGTGCCCCCCTCACATGCTGTGTTTTGTCCCCTGGTGTCAGGTTCCTGGTGCTGGTCATGAGCTCGGTGCTCGGGGCCCTCGTCTCTGTCTGGGGTCCTCTGTGCCCCCCTCACATGCTGTGTTTTGTCCCCTGGTGTCAGGTTCCTGGTGCGGGTCATGTGCTCGGTGCTCGGGGTCCTCGTCTCTGTCTGGGGTCCTCTGTGCCCCCCTCACATGCTGTGTTTTGTCCTCTGGTGTCAGGTTCCTGGTGCTGGTCATGTGCTCGGTGCTCGGGGTCCTCGTCTGTCTGGGGTCCTCTGTGCCCGCCTCACATGCTGTGTTTTGTCCCCTGGTGTCAGGTTCCTGGTGCTCGGGGTCCTCGTCTCTGTCTGGGGTCCTCTGTGCCCCCCTCACATGCTGTGTTTTGTCCCCTGGTGTCAGGTTCCTGGTGCTGGTCATGTGCTCGGTGCTCGGGGTCCTCGTCTCTGTCTGGGGTCCTCTGTGCCCCCCCTCACATGCTGTGTTTTGTCCCCTGGTGCTGGTCATGTGCTCGGTGCTCGGGGCCCTCGTCTCTGTCTGGGGTCCTCTGTGCCCCCCTCACATGCTGTTTTGTCCCCTGGTGTCAGGTTCCTGGTGCGGGTCATGTGCTCGGTGCTCGGGGCCCTCGTCTCTGTCTGGGGTCCTCTGTGCCCCCCTCACATGCTGTGTTTTGTCCCCTGGTGTCAGGTTCCTGGTGCTGGTCATGTGCTCGGTGCTCGGGGTCCTCGTCTCTGTCTGGGGTCCTCTGTGCCCCCCTCACATGCTGTGTTTTGTTCCCTGGTGTCAGGTTCCTGGTGCTGGTCATGTGCTCGGTGCTCGGGGCCCTCGTCTGTCTGGGGTCCTCTGTGCCCCCCCTCACATGCTGTGTTTTGTCCCCTGGTGTCAGGTCCCTGGTGCTGGTCATGTGCTCGGTGCTCGGGGCCCTCGTCTGTCTGGGGTCCTCTGTGCCCCCCTCACATGCTGTGTTCTGTCCCCTGGTGTCAGGTTCCTGGTGCTGGTCATGTGCTCGGTGCTCGGGGCCCTCGTCTGTCTGGGGTCCTCTGTGCCCCCCTCACATGCTGTGTTCTGTCCCCTGGTGTCAGGTTCCTGGTGCTGGTCATGTGCTCGGTGCTCGGGGCCCTCGTCTCTCAGTCTGGGGTCCTCTGTGCCCCCCTCACATGCTGTGTTTTGTCCCCTGGTGTCAGGTTCCTGGTGCGGGTCATGTGCTCGGTGCTCGGGGTCCTCGTCTCTGTCTGGGGTCCTCTGTGCCCCCCTCACATGCTGTGTTTTGTCCCCTGGTGTCAGGTTCCTGGTGCGGGTCATGTGCTCGGTGCTCGGGGCCCTCGTCTCTGTCTGGGGTCCTCTGTGCCCCCCTCACATGCTGTGTTTTGTCCCCTGGTGTCAGGTTCCTGGTGCGGGTCATGTGCTCGGTGCTCGGGGCCCTCGTCTGTCTGGGGTCCTCTGTGCCCCCCTCACATGCTGTGTTTTGTCCTCTGGTGTCAGGTTCCTGGTGCTGGTCATGTGCTCGGTGCTCGGGGTCCTCGTCTGTCTGGGGTCCTCTGTGCCCCCCTCACATGCTGTGTTTTGTTCCCTGGTGTCAGGTTCCTGGTGCGGGTCATGTGCTCGGGGTCCTCGTCTCTGTCTGGGGTCCTCTGTGCCCCCCTCACATGCTGTGTTTTGTTCCCTGGTGTCAGGTTCCTGGTGCGGGTCATGTGCTCGGGGTCCTCGTCTGTCTGGGGTCCTCTGTGCCCCCCTCACATGCTGTGTTTTGTCCCCTGGTGTCAGGTTCCTGGTGCTGGTCATGAGCTCGGTGCTCGTGGTCCTCGTCTCTGTCTGGGGTCCTCTGTGCCCCCCTCACATGCTGTGTTTTGTCCCCTGGTGTCAGGTTCCTGGTGCTGGTCATGTGCTCGGTGCTCGGGGCCCTCGTCTCTGTCTGGGGTCCTCTGTGCCCCCCTCACATGCTGTGTTTTGTCCCCTGGTGTCAGGTTCCTGGTGCTGGTCATGAGCTCGGTGCTCGGGGCCCTCGTCTGTCTGGGGTCCTCTGTGCCCCCCTCACATGCTGTGTTTTGTTCCCTGGTGTCAGGTCCCTGGTGCTGGTCATGAGCTCGGTGCTCGGGGTCCTCGTCTGTCTGGGGTCCTCTGTGCCCCCCTCACATGCTGTGTTTTGTCCCCTGGTGTCAGGTTCCTGGTGCTGGTCATGTGCTCGGGGTCCTCGTCTGTCTGGGGTCCTCTGTGCCCCCCTCACATGCTGTGTTTTGTCCCCTGGTGCAGGTCATGTGCTCGGTGCTCGGGGTCCTCGTCTGTCTGGGGTCCTCTGTGCCCCCCTCACATGCTGTGTTTTGTCCCCTGGTGTCAGGTTCCTGGTGCTGGTCATGTGCTCGGTGCTCGGGGTCCTCGTCTGTCTGGGGTCCTCTGTGCCCCCCTCACATGCTGTGTTTTGTTCCCTGGTGTCAGGTTCTTGGTGCTGGTCATGTGCTCGGTGCTCGGGGCCCTCGTCTCTGTCTGGGGTCCTCTGTGCCCCCCTCACATGCTGTGTTTTGTCATCTGGTGTCAGGTTCCTGGTGCGGGTCATGTGCTCGGTGCTCGGGGTCCTCGTCTCTGTCTGGGGTCCTCTGTGCCCCCCTCACATGCTGTGTTTTGTCCCCTGGTGTCAGGTTCCTGGTGCTGGTCATGTGCTCGGTGCTCGGGGTCCTCGTCTCTGTCTGGGGTCCTCTGTGCCCCCCTCACATGCTGTGTTTTGTCCCCTGGTGTCAGGTCCCTGGTGCTGGTCATGTGCTCGGGGCCCTCGTCTGTCTGGGGTCCTCTGTGCCCCCCTCACATGCTGTGTTTTGTCCCCTGGTGTAAGGTTCCTGGTGCTGGTCATGTGCTCGGTGCTCGGGGCCCTCGTCTGTCTGGGGTCCTCTGTGCCCCCCTCACATGCTGTGTTTTGTCCTCTGGTGTCAGGTTCCTGGTGCTGGTCATGTGCTCGGTGCTCGGGGTCCTCGTCTCTGTCTGGGGTCCTCTGTGCCCCCCTCACATGCTGTGTTTTGTCCCCTGGTGTCAGGTCCCTGGTGCTGGTCATGTGCTCGGGGCCCTCGTCTGTCTGGGGTCCTCTGTGCCCCCCTCACATGCTGTGTTTTGTCCCCTGGTGTAAGGTTCCTGGTGCTGGTCATGTGCTCGGGGCCCTCGTCTGTCTGGGGTCCTCTGTGCCCCCCTCACATGCTGTGTTTTGTCCTCTGGTGTCAGGTTCCTGGTGCTGGTCATGTGCTCGGTGCTCGGGGTCCTCGTCTCTGTCTGGGGTCCTCTGTGCCCCCCCTCACATGCTGTGTTTTGTCCCCTGGTGTCAGGTTCCTGGTGCTGGTCATGTGCTCGGGGCCCTCGTCTCTGTCTGGGGTCCTCTGTGCCCCCCTCACATGCTGTGTTTTGTCCCCTGGTGTCAGGTTCCTGGTGCTGGTCATGAGCTCGGTGCTCGGGGTCCTCGTCTCTGTCTGGGGTCCTCTGTGCCCCCCTCACATGCTGTGTTTTGTCCCCTGGTGTCAGGTCCCTGGTGCTGGTCATGTGCTCGGGGCCCTCGTCTGTCTGGGGTCCTCTGTGCCCCCCTCACATGCTGTGTTTTGTCCCCTGGTGTCAGGTTCCTGGTGCTGGTCATGTGCTCGGTGCTCGGGGTCCTCGTCTGTCTGGGGTCCTCTGTGCCCCCCTCACATGCTGTGTTTTGTCCCCTGGTGTCAGGTTCCTGGTGCTGGTCATGTGCTCGGGGTCCTCGTCTGTCTGGGGTCCTCTGTGCCCCCCTCACATGCTGTGTTTTGTCCCCTGGTGTCAGGTCCCTGGTGCTGGTCATGAGCTCGGTGCTCGGGGTCCTCGTCTGTCTGGGGTCCTCTGTGCCCCCCTCACATGCTGTGTTTTGTCCCCTGGTGTCAGGTTCCTGGTGCTGGTCATGTGCTCGGTGCTCGGGGCCCTCGTCTGTCTGGGGTCCTCTGTGCCCCCCTCACATGCTGTGTTTTGTCCCCTGGTGTCAGGTTCCTGGTGCGGGTCATGTGCTCGGTGCTCGGGGTCCTCGTCTCTGTCTGGGGTCCTCTGTGCCCCCCTCACATGCTGTGTTTTGTCCTCTGGTGTCAGGTTCTTGGTGCGGGTCATGTGCTCGGTGCTCGGGGTCCTCGTCTCTGTCTGGGGTCCTCTGTGCCCCCCTCACATGCTGTGTTTTGTCCCCTGGTGTCAGGTCCCTGGTGCTGGTCATGTGCTCGGGGCCCTCGTCTGTCTGGGGTCCTCTGTGCCCCCCTCACATGCTGTGTTTTGTCCCCTGGTGTAAGGTTCCTGGTGCTGGTCATGTGCTCGGTGCTCGGGGCCCTCGTCTGTCTGGGGTCCTCTGTGCCCCCCTCACATGCTGTGTTTTGTCCCCTGGTGTCAGGTCCCTGGTGCTGGTCATGTGCTCGGGGCCCTCGTCTGTCTGGGGTCCTCTGTGCCCCCCTCACATGCTGTGTTTTGTCCCCTGGTGTCAGGTTCCTGGTGCTGGTCATGTGCTCGGTGCTCGGGGTCCTCGTCTGTCTGGGGTCCTCTGTGCCCCCCTCACATGCTGTGTTTTGTCCTCTGGTGTCAGGTTCCTGGTGCTGGTCATGTGCTCGGTGCTCGGGGTCCTCGTCTCTGTCTGGGGTCCTCTGTGCCCCCCTCACATGCTGTGTTTTGTCCCCTGGTGTCAGGTCCCTGGTGCTGGTCATGTGCTCGGGGCCCTCGTCTGTCTGGGGTCCTCTGTGCCCCCCTCACATGCTGTGTTTTGTCCCCTGGTGTCAGGTTCCTGGTGCTGGTCATGTGCTCGGTGCTCGGGGTCCTCGTCTGTCTGGGGTCCTCTGTGCCCCCCTCACATGCTGTGTTTTGTCCCCTGGTGTCAGGTTCCTGGTGCTGGTCATGTGCTCGGTGCTCGGGGTCCTCGTCTGTCTGGGGTCCTCTGTGCCCCCCTCACATGCTGTGTTTTGTCCCCTGGTGTCAGGTCCCTGGTGCTGGTCATGAGCTCGGTGCTCGGGGTCCTCGTCTGTCTGGGGTCCTCTGTGCCCCCCTCACATGCTGTGTTTTGTCCCCTGGTGTCAGGTTCCTGGTGCTGGTCATGTGCTCGGTGCTCGGGGCCCTCGTCTGTCTGGGGTCCTCTGTGCCCCCCTCACATGCTGTGTTTTGTCCCCTGGTGTCAGGTTCTTGGTGCGGGTCATGTGCTCGGTGCTCGGGGTCCTCGTCTCTGTCTGGGGTCCTCTGTGCCCCCCTCACATGCTGTGTTTTGTCCCCTGGTGTCAGGTCCCTGGTGCTGGTCATGTGCTCGGGGCCCTCGTCTGTCTGGGGTCCTCTGTGCCCCCCTCACATGCTGTGTTTTGTCCCCTGGTGTCAGGTTCCTGGTGCTGGTCATGTGCTCGGTGCTCGGGGTCCTCGTCTGTCTGGGGTCCTCTGTGCCCCCCTCACATGCTGTGTTTTGTCCCCTGGTGCTGGTCATGTGCTCGGTGCTCGGGGCCCTCGTCTCTGTCTGGGGTCCTCTGTGCCCCCCTCACATGCTGTGTTTTGTCCCCTGGTGTCAGGTCCCTGGTGCTGGTCATGTGCTCGGGGCCCTTGTCTGTCTGGGGTCCTCTGTGCCCCCCTCACATGCTGTGTTTTGTCCCCTGGTGTAAGGTTCCTGGTGCTGGTCATGTGCTCGGGGCCCTCGTCTGTCTGGGGTCCTCTGTGCCCCCCTCACATGCTGTGTTTTGTCCCCTGGTGTCAGGTTCCTGGTGCTGGTCATGTGCTCGGGGCCCTCGTCTCTGTCTGGGGTCCTCTGTGCCCCCCTCACATGCTGTGTTTTGTCCCCTGGTGTCAGGTTCCTGGTGCTGGTCATGTGCTCGGTGCTCGGGGCCCTCGTCTGTCTGGGGTCCTCTGTGCCCCCCTCACATGCTGTGTTTTGTCCCCTGGTGTCAGGTTCCTGGTGCTGGTCATGTGCTCGGTGCTCGGGGTCCTCGTCTGTCTGGGGTCCTCTGTGCCCCCCTCACATGCTGTGTTTTGTCCTCTGGTGTCAGGTTCCTGGTGCTGGTCATGTGCTCGGTGCTAGGGGCCCTCGTCTGTCTGGGGTCCTCTGTGCCCCCCTCACATGCTGTGTTTTGTCCCCTGGTGTCAGGTTCCTGGTGCTGGTCATGTGCTCGGGGCCCTCGTCTCTCAGTCTGGGGTCCTCTGTGCCCCCCTCACATGCTGTGTTTTGTCCCCTGGTGTCAGGTTCCTGGTGCTGGTCATGTGCTCGGTGCTCGGGGTCCTCGTCTCTGTCTGGGGTCCTCTGTGCCCCCCTCACATGCTGTGTTTTGTCCTCTGGTGTCAGGTCCCTGGTGCTGGTCATGAGCTCGGTGCTCGGGGTCCTCGTCTGTCTGGGGTCCTCTGTGCCCCCCTCACATGCTGTGTTTTGTCCTCTGGTGTCAGGTCCCTGGTGCTGGTCATGTGCTCGGTGCTCGGGGTCCTCGTCTGTCTGGGGTCCTCTGTGCCCCCCTCACATGCTGTGTTTTGTCCCCTGGTGTCAGGTTCCTGGTGCTGGTCATGTGCTCGGGGCCCTCGTCTGTCTGGGGTCCTCTGTGCCCCCCTCACATGCTGTGTTTTGTCCCCTGGTGTCAGGTTCCTGGTGCTGGTCATGTGCTCGGGGCCCTCGTCTCTGTCTGGGGTCCTCTGTGCCCCCCTCACATGCTGTGTTTTGTCCCCTGGTGTCAGGTTCCTGGTGCGGGTCATGTGCTCGGTGCTCGGGGTCCTCGTCTCTGTCTGGGGTCCTCTGTGCCCCCCTCACATGCTGTGTTTTGTCCCCTGGTGTCAGGTTCCTGGTGCTGGTCATGTGCTCGGTGCTCGGGGCCCTCGTCTCTGTCTGGGGTCCTCTGTGCCCCCCTCACATGCTGTGTTTTGTTCCCTGGTGTCAGGTTCCTGGTGCGGGTCATGTGCTCGGTGCTCGGGGTCCTCGTCTGTCTGGGGTCCTCTGTGCCCCCCTCACATGCTGTGTTTTGTTCCCTGGTGTCAGGTTCCTGGTGCTGGTCGTGTGCTCGGTGCTCGGGGCCCTCGTCTCTGTCTGGGGTCCTCTGTGCCCCCCTCACATGCTGTGTTTTGTCCCCTGGTGTCAGGTTCCTGGTGCTGGTCATGTGCTCGGTGCTCGGGGTCCTCGTCTCTGTCTGGGGTCCTCTGTGCCCCCCTCACATGCTGTGTTTTGTCATCTGGTGTCAGGTTCCTGGTGCGGGTCATGTGCTCGGTGCTCGGGGCCCTCGTCTCAGTCTGGGGTCCTCTGTGCCCCCCTCACATGCTGTGTTTTGTCCCCTGGTGTCAGGTTCCTGGTGCTGGTCATGTGCTCGGTGCTCGGGGTCCTCGTCTCTGTCTGGGGTCCTCTGTGCCCCCCTCACATGCTGTGTTTTGTCATCTGGTGTCAGGTTCCTGGTGCTGGTCATGTGCTCGGTGCTCGGGGTCCTCGTCTCAGTCTGGGGTCCTCTGTGCCCCCCTCACATGCTGTGTTTTGTCCCCTGCTGTCAGGTTCCTGGTGCTGGTCATGTGCTCGGTGCTCGGGGCCCTCGTCTCTGTCTGGGGTCCTCTGTGCCCCCCTCACATGCTGTGTTCTGTCCCCTGGTGTCAGGTTCCTGGTGCTGGTCATGTGCTCGGTGCTCGGGGTCCTCGTCTGTCTGGGGTCCTCTGTGCCCCCCTCACATGCTGTGTTTTGTCATCTGGTGTCAGGTTCCTGGTGCTGGTCATGTGCTCGGGGCCCTCGTCTCTGTCTGGGGTCCTCTGTGCCCCCCTCACATGCTGTGTTTTGTCATCTGGTGTCAGGTTCCTGGTGCTGGTCATGAGCTCGGTGCTCGGGGCCCTCGTCTCTGTCTGGGGTCCTCTGTGCCCCCCTCACATGCTGTGTTTTGTCCCCTGGTGTCAGGTTCCTGGTGCTGGTCATGTGCTCGGTGCTCGGGGCCCTCGTCTCTGTCTGGGGTCCTCTGTGCCCCCCTCACATGCTGTGTTTTGTCATCTGGTGTCAGGTTCCTGGTGCGGGTCATGTGCTCGGTGCTCGGGGCCCTCGTCTCAGTCTGGGGTCCTCTGTGCCCCCCTCACATGCTGTGTTTTGTCCCCTGGTGTCAGGTTCTTGGTGCTGGTCATGAGCTCGGTGCTCGGGGCCCTCGTCTCAGTCTGGGGTCCTCTGTGCCCCCCTCACATGCTGTGTTTTGTCCCCTGGTGTCAGGTCCCTGGTGCTGGTCATGAGCTCGGTGCTCAGGGTCCTCGTCTGTCTGGGGTCCTCTGTGCCCCCCTCACATGCTGTGTTTTGTCCCCTGGTGTCAGGTTCCTGGTGCGGGTCATGTGCTCGGTGCTCGGGGCCCTCGTCTGTCTGGGGTCCTCTGTGCCCCCCTCACATGCTGTGTTTTGTCATCTGGTGTCAGGTTCCTGGTGCGGGTCATGTGCTCGGGGCCCTCGTCTCTGTCTGGGGTCCTCTGTGCCCCCCTCACATGCTGTGTTTTGTCCCCTGGTGTCAGGTTCCTGGTGCGGGTCATGTGCTCGGTGCTCGGGGTCCTCGTCTCTCAGTCTGGAGAACCGGATCGCGCTCGGAAGATTTTCGTCTCCAATCACTTAACCTTTATTGACCACAACGTCCTTAGTCTCCTCACTTCGTGCACCACCGTAAGTCACATGACCTATTGGGGGCGCCACTGTCCCTCGTATTAGTCCAATATTTCACATCTCATCTTCTTAATTTTGCAGCCATCGGTGTCCTGTCCTCCTGGGTTTCTCTGCTGGGCTCGAGGATTCCTGGAACTTGGGGCCCCTGGGAGCCAAACTCAACTGCAGGAGTCTCTGAAGCATTTTCTCTCTCAGACGGGGAGTCCTCCGCTCCTGCTGTTCCCCGAGGAGGAGACGACTAACGGCAGAGCCGGCCTTCTGCACTTCAGGTACCCGACGTGTGTGTCCTGTGTATAGGGATCAGATAATCGGCGTATGCACCACCTCGAGAGTGCTCATGGTGGTCGGGCACTCAGGGCGCGCTCGCTGGACTGTACCAGGTACTGTTCTTATCGATGACTGTCTTTCAGCTCGTGGGCGTTCTCGCTGTCGGACTCTGTGCAGCCTGTGGCCCTGCGGGTGAGCCGACCCCTCGTACCTGTGGTGAGTCCTGTAATTATACTGCACACGTGTCCTCCTCTGCTGGGGTCTGGCCTCTCTCATTCTCACATGTGTGTCTCTTGCAGGCGGTGCCTGGCTCGCCCTGGTGCGTTGAGTTGTTCTGGACGCTCTTCTCCCTGTACACAGTTTATCATGTAAGGTACTGACCGCATTTCTCTGTTCATGGTGGTCTCAGGGATATGTCTTATATTACCTTCCCCCTACATCCTATGTTCTAGGTGTGTCATCATCCTAGTGATCTAGATGGGGTCTTGTCTAGTACTGTGAGGGGGTGGTCTCCGGGGAATGTCTTTTATTACTCTGCCCCTATGTTATAGGTGTATCATCCTAGAGAGTTATGGGGTCTTGTCTGGTACTGGTGGACTCCAGGGGCATGTTTCATTACTCTTACCTCCCCCACGTCCTATGTTCTAGGTGCATCATCCTTGTGATCTATATGGGGTCTTGTCTAGTGTTGTTAGGGGGTGGTCTCCGGGGCACGTCTTCCATTACTTTCCCCCCTACATCCTATGTGTATCATCTTCCTAGTGAGTGGGTGGTCTTCGTGGAACGTCGTCCATTACTTTTACCCCTACATCCTATGTTCTAGGTGCATTATCCTTGTGATGTATATGAGGTCTTGTCTAGTGATGTGAGGGGGTGGTCTCCGGGGCACGTCTTCCATTACTTTCCCCCCCTACATCCTATGTTCTAGGTGTATCATCATCCTAGTGAGTGGGTGGTCTCCAAGGGACGTCTTCCATTACTTTCCCCCCTACATCCTATGTTCTAGGTGTATCATCATCCTAGTGAGGGGGTGGTCTTTGTGGAACGTCTTCCATTACCTCCCCCCTTCCCCCCCCACGTCCTATGTTCTAGGTGCATCATCCTTGTGATCTATATGGGGTCTTGTCTAGTGTTGTGAGGGGGTGGTCGCCAGGGGACTTCTTCCATTACTTCCCCCCCTACATCCTATGTTCTAGGTGTATCATCATTCTAGTAAGGGGGTGGTCTCCGGGGCATGTCTTCCATTACTTGCCCCCCTACATCCTATGTTCTCGGTGTATCATCATCCTAGTGAGGGGGTGGTCTCCGGGGGACGTCTTCCATTACTTTCCCCCCTACATCGTATGTACTAGGTGTCTCATCATCCTAGTGAGGGGGTGGTCTTCGTGGAACGTCTTCGATAACTTCCCCCCCTACATCCTATGTTCTAGGTGCATCTTTCTTGTGATCTATATGGGGTCTTGTGTAGTGTTGTGAGGGGGTGGTCTCCGGGGGACGTCTTCCATTTCTCTACCCCTAAATCCTATGTTCTAGGTGTATCATCATCATCATCATCATCCCAGTGAGGTGGTGGTCTCCGGGGGACGTCTTCCATTACTCTACCCCTACATCCTATGTTCTAGGTGTATCATCATCATCCCAGTGAGGTGGTGGTCTCCGGGGCACGTCTTCCATTACTTGCCCCCCTACATCCTATGTTCTCGGTATATCATCATCCTAGTGAGGGGGTGCTCTCCAGGGCACGTCTTCCATTACTTTCCCCCTACATCCTATGTTCTAGGTGTCTCATCGTCTTAGTTAGGGGATGGTCTCCAGGGGGACGTCTTCCATTTCTCTACCCCTACATCCTATGTTCTAGGTGTCTCGTCGTCTTAGTTAGGGGGTGGTCTCCGGGGGACGTCTTCCATTACTTTCCCCCTACATCCTATGTTCTAGGTGTATCATCATCCTAGTGAGGGGGTGGTCTCCGGGGCACATCTTCCATTACTTGCCCCCCTACATCCTATGTTCTAGGTGTCTCATCGTCTTAGTTAGGGGGTGGTCTCCGGGGGACGTCTTCCATTACTTTCCCCCCTACATCCTATGTTCTAGGTGTCTCATCATCCTAGTTAGGGGGTGGTCTCCGGGGCACGTCTTCCATTACTTGCCCCCCTACATCCTATGTTCTCGGTGTATCATCATCCTAGTGAGGGGGAGGTTTCCGGGGCACGTCTTCTATTACTTTCCCCCTACATCCTATGTTCTAGGTGTCTCATCGTCTTAGTTAGGGGGTGGTCTCCGGGGGACGTCTTCCATTTCTCTACCCCTACATCCTATGTTCTAGGTGTCTCGTCGTCTTAGTTAGGGTGTGGTCTCCGGGGGACGTCTTCCGTTACTTTCCCCCTACATCCTATGTTCTAGGTGTATCATCATCCTAGTGAGGGGGTGGTCTCCGGGGGCGTGTTCTATTCCCCTCTCATACAGAAGGACTCTTCCCACCCCTCTCTCTGATTACAGATGGTTGCTGCCCGTGTACCGTGCACCCAGAGAGTCAGATGAAGACTTTGCCTCCCGTGTTCAGAAGGTAAGCGGAGGAGGGCCTGCCGCCAGTGACGTGCCGCCCGCCATCGCCACCATCACCTGCCATCTTCTCTCCACAGCTGTTGGCGCATTCACTTGGTGTCCATGGCACAAAGCACACGGCTGCAGATAGAGCAGAACATATGAAGAGGAGGAGGAAAGAGCCCCCACCCCGCAGCCGCCACAACCCGCCCACCGCGTCTACAGCCGCAAGTCACATGGCGCAGCGCGTGAAAGAAGTGTTACCCCAAGTGCCGCTCTCTGTAATTCACCAGGACCTGGGTAAGTGTCCGTATCTGCGCATGGGTCACATGATGGTGTATAGAACGGTCTGCTGTGTACTGTACCTGTAGATCACATGACGGGTGTACGTATAGCGGTCTGCTGTGTACTGTACGTGTAGATCACATGACGGGTGTACGTATAGCGGTCTGCTGTGTACGTGTAGATCACATGACGGGTGTACGTATAGCGCTCTGCTGTGTACTGTACGTGTAGATCACATGACGGGTGTACGTATAGCGGTCTGCTGTGTACTGTACGTGTAGATCACATGACGGGTGTACGTATAGCGGTCTGCTGTGTAGGTGTAGATCACATGACGGGTGTACGTATAGCGCTCTGCTGTGTACTGTACGTGTAGATCACATGACGGGTGTACGTATAGCGCTCTGCTGTGTACGTGTAGATCACATGACGGGTGTACGTATAGCGGTCTGCTGTGTACGTATAGATCACATGACGGGTGTACGTATAGCGGTCTGCTGTGTACGTGTGGATCACATGACGGGTGTACGTATAGCGGTCTGCTGTGTACGTATAGATCACATGACGGGTGTACGTATAGCGGTCTGCTGTGTACGTGTAGATCACATGACGGGTGTACGTATAGCGGTCTGCTGTGTACTGTACGTGTAGATCACATGACGGGTGTACGTATAGCGGTCTGCTGTGTACTGTACGTGTAGATCACATGACGGGTGTACGTATAGCGCTCTGCTGTGTACGTGTAGATCACATGACGGGTGTACGTGTAGCGCTCTGCTGTGTACTGTACGTGTAGATCACATGACGGGTGTACGTATAGCGGTCTGCTGTGTACTGTACGTGTAGATCACATGACGGGTGTACGTATAGCGCTCTGCTGTGTACGTGTAGATCACATGACGGGTGTACGTATAGCGGTCTGCTGTGTACCTGTAGATCACATGACGGGTGTACGTATAGCGCTCTGCTGTGTACCTGTAGATCACATGACGGGTGTACGTATAGCGGTCTGCTGTGTACGTGTAGATCACATGACGGGTGTACGTATAGCGCTCTGCTGTGTACTGTACGTGTAGATCACATGACGGGTGTACGTATAGCGGTCTGCTGTGTACGTGTAGATCACATGACGGGTGTACGTATAGCGCTCTGCTGTGTACTGTACGTGTAGATCACATGACGGGTGTACGTATAGCGGTCTGCTGTGTAGGTGTAGATCACATGACGGGTGTACGTATAGCGCTCTGCTGTGTACTGTACGTGTAGATCACATGACGGGTGTACGTATAGCGCTCTGCTGTGTACGTGTAGATCACATGACGGGTGTACGTATAGCGGTCTGCTGTGTACTGTACGTGTAGATCACATGACGGGTGTACGTATAGCGCTCTGCTGTGTACTGTACGTGTAGATCACATGACGGGTGTACGTATAGCGGTCTGCTGTGTACTGTACGTGTAGATCACATGACGGGTGTACGTATAGCGGTCTGCTGTGTACTGTACGTGTAGATCACATGACGGGTGTACGTATAGCGCTCTGCTGTGTACGTGTAGATCACATGACGGGTGTACGTATAGCGCTCTGCTGTGTACTGTACGTGTAGATCACATGACGGGTGTACGTATAGCGGTCTGCTGTGTACTGTACGTGTAGATCACATGACGGGTGTACGTATAGCGCTCTGCTGTGTACGTGTAGATCACATGACGGGTGTACGTATAGCGGTCTGCTGTGTACCTGTAGATCACATGACGGGTGTACGTATAGCGGTCTGCTGTGTACGTGTAGATCACATGACGGGTGTACGTATAGCGCTCTGCTGTGTACTGTACGTGTAGATCACATGACGGGTGTACGTATAGCGCTCTGCTGTGTACGTGTAGATCACATGACGGGTGTACGTATAGCGCTCTGCTGTGTACGTGTAGATCACATGACGGGTGTACGTATAGCGCTCTGCTGTGTACGTGTAGATCACATGACGGGTGTACGTATAGCGCTCTGCTGTGTACGTGTAGATCACATGACGGGTGTACGTATAGCGGTCTGCTGTGTACGTGTGGATCACATGACAGGTGTACGTATAGCGCTCTGCTGTGTACGTGTAGATCACATGACGGGTGTACGTATAGCGGTCTGCTGTGTAGGTGTAGATCACATGACGGGTGTACGTATAGCGGTCTGCTGTGTACGTGTAGATCACATGACGGGTGTACGTATAGCGGTCTGCTGTGTACCTGTAGATCACATGACGGGTGTACGTATAGCGGTCTGCTGTGTACGTATAGATCACATGACGGGTGTACGTATAGCGCTCTGCTGTGTACTGTACCTGTAGATCACATGACGGGTGTACGTATAGCGGTCTGCTGTGTACGTGTAGATCACATGACGGGTGTACGTGTAGATCACATGACGGGTGTACGTATAGCGGTCTGCTGTGTACGTGTAGATCACATGACGGGTGTACGTGTAGATCACATGACGGGTGTACGTATAGCGGTCTGCTGTGTACCTGTAGATCACATGACGGGTGTACGTATAGCGCTCTGCTGTGTACGTATAGATCACATGACGGGTGTACGTATAGCGCTCTGCTGTGTACGTATAGATCACATGACGGGTGTACGTATAGCGGTCTGCTGTGTACGTGTAGATCACATGACGGGTGTACGTATAGCGGTCTGCTGTGTATATCGTGGCCTCCCTTATGTCGTACTCACTGTCTGGCTTCGCTGATACACTGTGACGTTGAGAATCCTCTGCTGTTCTCAGCTCTGACCGGTTGTGTAGACGCCACAATCACAAACCTTATAGAAGGACGAGTCCCTTTTGAACCTGAAGCAGAATCTGCTGGGAGTGAGGAGCCGGGGCGTGCCGCGAACAACAAGGTAACTACAACCCTCATCATCCTGCCCTTAGTATGGGGAGTAGTACTGTGTGTAGTAATACATTAGGATTGAGGAGTACTTTGTGGTCAGGAGTAGTAATGTGGGAAGTCTGTGGAGACTGGGAGTGGTAGTGTTTCTGGCGGGTACTTTGTACATGAAGTAGTAGTGCCACTTGGGGGCAGTTCTAGTACTTTATATGGGGTGTAGGTGCGGAGTGTGACTGTGAGTTGTGGAGTAATAATCCGGTACCCTGGGTGGGGTCTGTAGTACTTTTGAGCGTTTCGCTGCTGATCTTCACTGTTTTTCATGCTCAGCTGATACCCAGGGGATTTGCCCGGAGACCAGAGGACAGACACTTGTCGTTACAGGAGCGGAAGGAGGTGCTGTATGACTGTGCTCGGAGGTGAGTATTGAGGGTACTCGGGGGCACGCAGGGTACCCAGGGGCCACCGGCTCATGCTGCCTCTGTGTCTCTTGCAGGAGGTACCTGGAGAAGTATGGAGGAGTCGCTGCAGCCAAGAAGAAGAGCGATTGATAGGAACGTGGGGCTCGGGAGGGGGCTTGGGTCATACAATAATGAGCGGTGGGGGGGGAGGACTAGTACCGGGGCCCCAGAGCTGGCAGCCACACGTGGGGGGATCCGGGGCCCCAGAGCTGGCAGCCACACGTGGGGGGATCCGGGGCCCCAGAGCTGGCAGCCACACGTGGGGAGATCTGGGGCCCCAGAGCTGGCAGCCACACGTGGGGAGATCCGGGGCCCCAGAGCTGGCAGCCACACGTGGGGAGATCCGGGGCCCCAGAGCTGGCAGCCACACGTGGGGAGATCCGGGGCCCCAGAGCTGGCAGCCACACGTGGGGAGATCTGGGGCCCCAGAGCTGGCAGCCACACGTGGGGAGATCCGGGGCCCCAGAGCTGGCAGCCACACGTGGGGAGATCCGGGGCCCCAGAGCTGGCAGCCACACGTGGGGAGATCCGGGGCCCCAGAGCTGGCAGCCACACGTGGGGAGATCCGGGGCCCCAGAGCTGGCAGCCACACGTGGGGAGATCCGGGGCCCCAGAGCTGGCAGCCACACGTGGGGAGATCCGGGGCCCCAGAGCTGGCAGCCACACGTGGGGGGGAACTGGAGCCATGTCTGGGGTTCCTCTTACAGACACCTGTATGGGGTCATGTTGCTTCCTCTGCTGCTGGTTTGTGATGATGAGAGTTGTAGTGGGAGTGTCTGACCGCTGTCCCGGGATTACTGTAAATAATGAGCATATTTTATATAAAATAAAGTGTAATTCTGACTGCTGCCCCCCCTTACTGTGCTGCCCCTGCCGCTTTGCCCTTCTCCTCTGCTCCAAATTGCCCCCCCCCCCCCCACTGTGCTGCCCCTCCAGCTCTGCCCTCCTCCTCCTCTGCTCCACATTGCCCCCCCCCCCTCTCTCTCTGCTGCCCCTCCCGTTCTGCCCTCCTCCTCCTCCTCTGCTCCACATTGCCCCCCCCTCTCTGTGCTGCCCCTCCCGTTCTGCCCTCCTCCTCCTCTGCTCCACATTGCCCCCCCCCTCTCTGTGCTGCCCCTCCCGTTCTGCCCTCCTCCTCCTCTGCTCCACATTGCCCCCCCTCTCTCTGTGCTGCCCCTACCGTTCTGCCCTTCTCCTCTGCTCCACATTGCCCCCCCCCACTGTGCTTCCCCTCCAGATCTGCCCTCCTCTGCTCCACATTGCCCCCCTCTCTCTCTGTGCTGCCCCTCCCGTTCTGCCCTCCTCCTCCTCTGCTCCACATTGCCCCCCCTCTCTCTGTGCTGCCCCTGCCGCTCTTCCCTTCTCCTCTGCTCCACATTCCCCCCCCCCACTGTGCTTCCCCTCCAGCTCTGCCCTCCTCCTCCTCTGCTCCACATTGCCCCCCCCCCTCTCTGTGCTGCCCCTCCCGTTCTGCCCTCCTCCTCCTCTGCTCCACATTGCCCCCCCCTCTCTCTGTGCTGCCCCTGCCGCTCTTCCCTTCTCCTCTGCTCCACATTGACCCCCCTCTCTCTGTGCTGCCCCTCCAGCTCTGCCCTCCTCCTTCTCTGCTCCACATTGCCCCCCCTCTCTCTGTGCTGCCCCTCCAGCTCTGCCCTCCTCCTCCTCTGCTCCACATTGCCCCCCCCCCTCTCTGTGCTGCCCCTCCCGTTCTGCCCTCCTCCTTCTCTGCTCCACATTGCCCCCCCTCTCTCTGTGCTGCCCCTCCAGCTCTGCCCTCCTCCTCCTCTGCTCCACATTGCCCCCCCCTCTCTCTGTGCTGCCCCTCCCGTTCTGCCCTCCTCCTCCTCTGCTCCACATTGCCCCCCCCCTCTCTGTGCTGCCCCTCCCGTTCTGCCCTCCTCCTCCTCTGCTCCACATTGCCCCCCCTCTCTCTGTGCTGCCCCTACCGTTCTGCCCTTCTCCTCTGCTCCACATTGACCCCCCCCACTGTGCTTCCCCTCCAGATCTGCCCTCCTCTGCTCCACATTGCCCCCCTCTCTCTCTGTGCTGCCCCTCCCGTTCTGCCCTCCTCCTCCTCTGCTCCACATTGCCCCCCCTCTCTCTGTGCTGCCCCTGCCGCTCTTCCCTTCTCCTCTGCTCCACATTGACCCCCCCCACTGTGCTTCCCCTCCAGCTCTGCCCTCCTCCTCCTCTGCTCCACATTGCCCCCCCCCCTCTCTGTGCTGCCCCTCCCGTTCTGCCCTCCTCCTCCTCTGCTCCACATTGCCCCCCCCTCTCTCTGTGCTGCCCCTGCCGCTCTTCCCTTCTCCTCTGCTCCACATTGACCCCCCTCTCTCTGTGCTGCCCCTCCAGCTCTGCCCTCCTCCTCCTCTGCTCCACATTGCCCCCCCCCTCTCTGTGCTGCCCCTCCCGTTCTGCCCTCCTCCTTCTCTGCTCCACATTGCCCCCCCTCTCTCTGTGCTGCCCCTCCAGCTCTGCCCTCCTCCTCCTCTGCTCCACATTGCCCCCCCCTCTCTCTGTGCTGCCCCTCCCGTTCTGCCCTCCTCCTCCTCTGCTCCACATTGCCCCCCCCCTCTCTGTGCTGCCCCTCCCGTTCTGCCCTCCTCCTTCTCTGCTCCACATTGCCCCCCCTCTCTCTGTGCTGCCCCTCCAGCTCTGCCCTCCTCCTCCTCTGCTCCACATTGCCCCCCCCTCTCTCTGTGCTGCCCCTCCCGTTCTGCCCTCCTCCTCCTCTGCTCCACATTGCCCCCCCTCTCTCTGTGCTGCCCCTCCCGTTCTGCCCTCCTCCTCCTCTGCTCCACATTGCCCCCCCCCCCTCTCTGTGCTGCCCCTCCCGTTCTGCCCTCCTCCTCCTCTGCTCCACATTGCCCCCCCTCTCTCTGTGCTGCCCCTGCCGCTCTTCCCTTCTCCTCTGCTCCACATTGACCCCCCCCCCACTGTGCTTCCCCTCCAGCTCTGCCCTCCTCCTCCTCTGCTCCACATTGCCCCCCCCCTCTCTGTGCTGCCCCTCCCGTTCTGCCCTCCTCCTCCTCTGCTCCACATTGCCCCCCCTCTCTCTGTGCTGCCCCTCCAGCTCTGCCCTCCTCCTCCTCTGCTCCACATTGCCCCCCCTCTCTCTGTGCTGCCCCTCCAGCTCTGCCCTCCTCCTCCTCTGCTCCACATTGCCCCCCTCTCTCTGTGCTGCCCCTCCAGCTCTGCCCTCCTCCTCCTCTGCTCCACATTGCCCCCCCCTCTCTCTGTGCTGCCCCTCCCGCTCTGCCTTCCGCTGCTCCACATTGCCTCGGCCTGCTGTGCATCCCCCTCCGCTGCACCCCTCTTTCTTTGCTTGCCTCGTCTCCTGATCAATACAGCTCTGATCGGTGGTATACTCTGATGAACTTGGGTCACAGCATCTGACTCCTAGGGGGCGCCCTCTTTCCGGTGTCACATGGAGACTTATAGAAACAGCTTACCTATTGGACACAGAGGGTTAATGTCATCTGCCGCTCCAGCTGGGGCACCTAGAGATATACACCCTTACCATGATGACCGCCGTGCACACAGCTGAGGAGGACGAGCTGTTCAGTCTGTGAGTGTCTCCTCATCTCCTGCCTCAACAAATCCACAGTGACCACAAGAGCTTACACTCTGAGGAGACACAAGAGGAGTGAGGACCTGATCACAAGAGCTTACAATCTTTGTGGAGAAAGAGGTGATCAGTTTGGGTCAGTGTTTCATGTCCTGTTCTCCTCTGATTGCTGCTCTCCTCCTCAGTAGGTCATTACTCTTATCTTGGTTGCATCTAGAATGGAGCAGCTCCTGGCAGATCCTTCGTACAGCTAGTGCACTGTAGACACTAAAATAGTGAGTTGACTAGAATGGAGTTATTTGCAGGAGCTTCTCATAAAACCTACATTCCAGAAGACTTTCTACAGAAGAGGCTTTAAAACTGACCTGTTCCCGTCATTCTCCGGGTCAGTACAATTACAGAGATACCACATTTATATAGTTTTATGGGTTTTGTATTTACAGCGTTCCCTATGAGATAAAACTGACCTGTTCTCTTCATTCTCTGGGTCAGTAGGATTACAGTGATACCACATTTATATAGTTTTATGGGTTTTGTTTTTACAGTGTTCTCTATGAGATAAAAAGGACCTGTTCTCTTCATTCTCCGGTCAGTAAGATTACAGTGATACCACATTTATATAGTTTTATGGGTTTTGTATTTACAGCGTTCCCTATGAGATAAAACTGACCTGTTCTCTTCATTCTCCGAGTCAGTACGATTACAGTGATACCACATTTATATAGTTTTATGGGTTTGTATTTACAGTGTTCCCTATGAGATAAAACTGACCTGTTCCCTTCATTCTCCGAGTCAGTACGATTACAGTGATACCACATTTATATAGTTTTATGGGTTTGTATTTACAGTGTTCCCTATGAGATAAAACTGACCTGTTCCCTTCATTCTCCGGGTCAGTACGATTACAGTGATACCACATTTATATAGTTTTATGGGTTTTGTTTTTACAGCGTTCCCTATGAGATAAAACTGATCTGTTCCCTTCATTCTCCGGGTCAGTACGATTACAGTAATACCACATTTATATAGTTTTATGGGTTTTGTTTTTACAGCGTTCCCTATGAGATAAAACTGATCTGTTCCCTTCATTCTCCGGGTCAGTACGATTACAGTAATACCACATTTATATAGTTTTATGGGTTTTGTATTTACAGCGTTCCCTATGAGATAAAACTGACCTGTTCTCTTCATTCTCCGGTCAGTACGATTACAGTGATACCACATTTATATAGTTTTATGGGTTGTGTTTACAGTGTTCCCTATGAGATAAAACTGACCTGTTCCCTTCATTCTCTGGGTCAGTACGATTACAGTGATACCACATTTATATCGTTTTATGGGTTTTGTATTTACAGCGTTCCCTATGAGATAAAACTGACCTGTTCCCTTCATTCTCTGGGTCAGTACGATTACAGTGATACCACATTTATATAGTTTTATGGGTTTTGTTCTTACAGCGTTCCCTATGAGATAAAACTGACCTGTTCTCTTCATTCTCCGGTCAGTACGATTACAGTGATACCACATTTATATAGTTTTATGGGTTTTGTTTTTACAGCGTTCCCTATGAGATAAAACTGACCTGTTCTCTTCATTCTCCGGATCAGTACGATTACAGTGATACCACATTTATATAGTTTTATAGGTTTTGTATTTACAGTGTTCCCTATGAGATAAAACTGACCTGTTCTCTTCATTCTCCGAGTCAGTACGATTACAGTGATACCACATTTATATAGTTTTATGGGTTTGTATTTACAGTGTTCCCTATGAGATAAAACTGACCTGTTCCCTTCATTCTCCGGGTCAGTACGATTACAGTGATACCACATTTATATAGTTTTATGGGTTTTGTTTTTACAGCGTTCCCTATGAGATAAAACTGATCTGTTCCCTTCATTCTCCGGGTCAGTACGATTACAGTAATACCACATTTATATAGTTTTATGGGTTTTGTTTTTACAGCGTTCCCTATGAGATAAAACTGATCTGTTCCCTTCATTCTCCGGGTCAGTACGATTACAGTAATACCACATTTATATAGTTTTATGGGTTTTGTATTTACAGCGTTCCCTATGAGATAAAACTGACCTGTTCTCTTCATTCTCCGGTCAGTACGATTACAGTGATACCACATTTATATAGTTTTATGGGTTTTGTTTTTACAGCGTTCTCTATGAGATAAAACTGACCTGTTCTCTTCATTCTCCGGTCAGTACGATTACAGTGATACCACATTTATATAGTTTTATAGGTGTTTTTACAGTGTTCCCTATGAGATAAAACTGACCTGTTCCCTTCATTCTCTGGGTCAGTACGATTACAGTGATACCACATTTATATAGTTTTATGGGTTTTGTTCTTACAGCGTTCCCTATGAGATAAAACTGACCTGTTCTCTTCATTCTCCGGTCAGTACGATTACAGTGATACCACATTTATATAGTTTTATGGGTTTTGTTTTTACAGCGTTCCCTATGAGATAAAACTGACCTGTTCCCTTCATTCTCTGGGTCAGTACGATTACAGTGATACCACATTTATATAGTTTTATGGGTTGTGTTTACAGTGTTCCCTATGAGATAAAACTGACCTGTTCCCTTCATTCTCTGGGTCAGTACGATTACAGTGATACCACATTTATATCGTTTTATGGGTTTTGTATTTACAGCGTTCCCTATGAGATAAAACTGACCTGTTCCCTTCATTCTCTGGGTCAGTACGATTACAGTGATACCACATTTATATAGTTTTATGGGTTTTGTTCTTACAGCGTTCCCTATGAGATAAAACTGACCTGTTCTCTTCATTCTCCGGTCAGTACGATTACAGTGATACCACATTTATATAGTTTTATGGGTTTTGTTTTTACAGCGTTCCCTATGAGATAAAACTGACCTGTTCTCTTCATTCTCCGGATCAGTACGATTACAGTGATACCACATTTATATAGTTTTATAGGTTTTGTATTTACAGTGTTCCCTATGAGATAAAACTGACCTGTTCCCTTCATTCTCCGGGTCAGTACGATTATAGTGATACCACATTTATATAGTTTTATAGGTTTTGTATTTACAGTGTTCCCTATGAGATAAAACTGACCTGTTCCCTCATTCTCCGGGTCAGTACGATTACAGTGATACCACATTTATATAGTTTTATGGGTTTTCTGTTTACAGCGTTCCCTATGAGATAAAACTGACCTGTTCTCTTCATTCTCCGGGTCAGTACGATTACAGTAATACCACATTTATATAGTTTTATGGGTTTTGTTTTTACGGCGTTCCCTATGAGATAAAACTGACCTGTTCTCTTCATTCTCCGGTCAGTACGATTACAGTGATACCACATTTATATAGTTTTATGGGTTTTGTGTTTACAGCGTTCCCTGTGAGATAAAACTGACCTGTTCTCTTCATTCTCCGGGTCAGTACGATTACAGTGATACCACATTTATATAGTTTTATGGGTTTTGTTTTTACAGCGTTCCCTCTAAGATAAAACTGTCCTGTTCTCTTCATTCTCCGGGTCAGTACGATTACAGTGATACCACATTTATATAGTTTTATGGGTTTTGTTTTTACAGCGTTCCCTATGAGATAAAACTGACCTGTTCTCTTCATTCTCCGGTCAGTACGATTACAGTGATACCACATTTATATAGTTTTATGGGTTTTGTATTTACAGTGTTCCCTATGAGATAAAACTGTCCTGTTCTCTTCATTCTCCGGGTCAGTACGATTACAGCGATACCACATTTATATAGTTTTATGGGTGTTTTTACAGCGTTCCCTATGAGATAAAACTGTCCTGTTCTCTTCATTCTCCGGTCAGTACGATTACAGTGATACCACATTTATATAGTTTTATGGGTTTTGTGTTTACAGCGTTCCCTATGAGATAAAACTGACCTGTTCTCTTCATTCTCCGGGTCAGTACGATTACAGTGATACCACATTTATATAGTTTTATGGGTGTTTTTACAGCGTTCCCTATGAGATAAAACTGTCCTGTTCTCTTCATTCTCCGGTCAGTACGATTACAGTGATGCCACATTTATGCAGAGAAGGGGAGCAGTAACCATTTTAAAACATAGCTTTTAATATGTCTATTCTCCCAGGGTAGGGAGTAAAAGACCCCTTACAAACAAAAAAGACAGACAAGACCCCTGGGGGGTTATGCCGCGTGTGTAGCGCTGCGCACCCACACAGGTGTCGCCCTCCCTAGGCCTATGGTATATTAACACAAGGGCCTATGAGGGAAGGACCATGTGATCCCTAGTATCTGAAACCCTTAAGGTAATGTTAGGATCAGAAAATAGATAAGAAATGGAAAGGTCTTACCAGTTCTTAGAAGGCCTCACTTAATAACCCCAAATAATGGGTTAGTACAGGAGGTGGTCACAATCAGGCAGAAGGTACGTCAACAGATGTTCATGTAGGGAGGGGATAAGGACGTCCGAAGTGTCCATACAGCCTGGTATTAGAGTAGCCTCGGAAAAGAAACTCGCCCTAGTACCTCCCTACTTGACCTATCCGGCCCTAGTGACCTATCACGTGGTCCGTGCCCCGTCTGGAACCTTGCCCTAATGCGGAATCCCTAGGTAACTCTATCACAGGGTGACTAAGGGCAGGGTCCTGTATATCAAGGCAGGTTGAGATATAAATAATCTAAGGTAACGTATATCTCAAAATCAATGAGGTGAAAAAATTAAATAATAAGCACAAGAAGGGTGCGTGTTTTTAGTGATATGTGAGCGTGTCCCAACGCGTTTCATAAGTGTAACATATCTTAAATCCACATTCTTAAACCTAAAGCCCCATAAATCATCAGGGGGCACGGGGTTAGGTATTATGGCTCCTGTCGGTCTAACTATTACAACTGTATAAGGTATTCCAGTGTATCACAATATAAGGGAGTAATCACTCAAGCAAATGACTCCATATCAAAGTAGACCATAGACAGAGTGAGGCATATAGGATGATGTACCTATAGAAAGACCAAATTAGAGACAGTACAAAGTACTAGAATCAGCAATCTAAGTAAGAACGAGATGCAGGCCCTTAGAAAGTTGGAAAAGGATCCCAGCATTATACTAAAATCATCTGATAATGGTGGTAATGTGGTCATAATGGACCACAGTACATATCGGGACATGTGTTTGTGTCTACTCAATGACACCACATGTTATGCCACCTTACCAGCAAATCCTACGATCAAATTCAATATGGAACTTGAGACCATATTGATTGAGGCACTCGATGAGAGACTAATATCTAAGGACGAAATGGGTTATATGTTATCAATCCATCCTCAAATCCCTACCTTTTATGCACTCCCCAAGATCCACAAGGGTTACCCACCTATAAAAGGACGACCGATTGTCTCTGGTATAAATTCCATCACGTATGGTGTCAGCTCGTATGTTGACAGGGTCCTGAGACCGTTTGTGCTCTCTCTGCCGTCCCATATTAGAGACACCACAGATTTATTACTCAAAATTGAGAGTGTCGAGGTTGCGGATACCATCTATTTGGCATCCATTGATGTGGAGGCTCTATACACCAGCATTCCACACCATTGGGGGGTTACCGCGACAAGACACTTTTTGAGTACACGTGGTGTCCAATACAAGCGTCACTCTGAATTTGTCATCAGAGTTTTGGAGTTTATTCTATCCCACAACTACTTCCTATTCGAGACACGTTTCTACCACCAGCTCAGGGGCACAGCGATGGGTAGCCCATGTGCGCCCAGCTACGCTAATCTGTTCCTGGGCTGGTGGGAGGATACGCTGGTATTTAATGATTCATGTCGTCTCGTCAATGGGCCTCCAATATATTATATTGGGGCCGATACATTGATGACGTGTTCATCTTATGGGACGGTAGCAGAGAGGAGTTCTTGGACTTTGTCAAACATTTGAACATCAACGAGATAGGGCTGAAATTTACATCTGAGATTGACCATAAAACTTTGGCATTCCTGGATGTACGTATAACTAAACATATGGGTGTATTACATACTGAGACCTACAGGAAGGCCACCTCCACTAATAGTCTGCTTCAATGGGATAGCTACCATCCATCGAGCCTAAAACAAGGTATTCCCAGAGGCCAATATTTGCGGATGAAAAGGAATTGTTCATCACATTCCGCTTTCTACAAACAATCCGCAGATCTGCGTGGCAGATTCCAACAACGAGGCTATCCCGACCAGATATTAAGGGCGGCATTTCAGCATGCCGACCAAAGAGAGAGGCATTCTTTACTTGCGAAAAAGGTTCCCTTAATGTCAGACTGACACCAAAACTAGAATTGTTGGCACATATGACAAGCAAAATCGGAGGGTAAGAGATATCCTAAATAACAACTGGGATATCCTACTCTCTGATCCTGATATAATTGAATTCTTACCAACCACCCCTACCATCACATATAGACGCGGTAGGTCACTACGGGATAGACTAACACATAGTCATTATCAAAAACCACCTAGTGATCCTACTTGGCTTGGAAACAGACCCCCAGGAACTTTTAAATGTGGCAACAACTGTGTCTGCTGCCCATATATACTTAAATCCAACTCCTTCTCTAGTACCAGTACGGGCAGAGTATATCGAAACTATGATTTTGCCAATTGCCGCACCCAAGGAGTAGTATACATGTGTTCCTGCACCTGCCCATTGAACTACATTGGGAAAACCAAACGCGAATTTAGAAGAAGAGTATGTGAACATCTGGGGGATATCAGGAATAAACGAGAAAAACCAATAGCACGTCATGTAAATGAATACCATAATGGGGATACAAAAACCTTGAAATTCCAAGTGGTGGAGGTGGTAAGGCAATCACCTAGGGGTGGAGATTGGGATAACAGAATCTTAAGAAAGGAAGCCCAGTGGATCTATAGACTCAAAACCATCCATCCCCTGGGATTGAACGAACAAATCTCATATACATGTTTCATCTAAACCAATCTCTCCCTTTCTTTTCAGTTATGCCTCTATTTTTTCTGTACCGTAGACATGGGATCCACTAATAAAATAGATATGACTATGAATCCAGCTGCTATCGGAGCCAGAATAGGCTCAAATAGTCTAAAGACATCTCACTACTAGTTATCAATCTCTAAAATATTGAGTAAATATTGCGATTCCAATGCAATTCCTCTTACTGGCTTCTAGTTGCAGAGTCTCTACTTATAGTTAATACAAGATAATAACATTCCGATACCCAAGCGTCTATGTGAAGAAGGAGGATCAGTGGTAGGCTATGCGTGTCATGAACAACCAATGGCACGCATTTGCGTTCCACAGACAGGAAACCATGATCATGTGACGACTAGGGCTCCCGATCATGTGACCGGACATGACGTAGAGCATCGGAGATACAGAGGATAGCGAGGCCGGCTAACAGGTGTGTTATACCCCGTGAGGGACAGCGCTCATGTACCAATAAAAATACCGGCACACCAACACACCCACCGAGAGGGGGCGTTACTATACAGATGGCGCCAAAAGGCTTGCTATTTAAACTCTGCCAGAAGGCAGTAGAGGTTGCGTATCATCAGCCTCTGTTACCGCCAGAACGTGTAGCCACCATCCTTCGGCTACGGAATATCAATAAAGTCCCCTGACGAACCAAGCTTTTGTACTTGGGGAAACGCGTCGGGACGTTTCTTTTTGGACTTTCCATTATCGGAATTCGCCATCCACAGGACAATCCATCTTGTCCTTTATACTAGCAGCCTACTTGAGAAAGCATTAGGGTCATGTAGGGGTAAGTAAAGGGTTAGTCGTCAAAACGTAAGTGTTGAGTCTCTGCTTTCTATTATATCAATTGAACATCTTTCACCCTTATGTTCAGGATAGGTCTGCCTGTAATCTAATCTGGCATATAAATCAATATCATAGAAATAATTGGAATGATGCTCTTTTATTATTATTAATTAAAAGTTATATTTTAATAGGTAGCTATATATTTCTGTGATACTATAGAAAGACATAGACAGAAACAGTATGAGAAGAATGTCTAAGTGTCCATGCTGTCCACATAGTGATGGGTGCGAGCCGGTACTTACATAACTACTGGAGCGGTGTCGTTCAGTGTCCAGAAGTGACGGCATGGAGGTTCACCTGCATGTCGTCCATCACAGGGTGCACGCCTGACATATAAGCTGAGGCGCGCTGTATTTAAATGGGAGGAAGGGGAGAGTCGCCGGTCAGTGCGCATGCGTCAGTATGACGTCGACCTACGTGACCGGATCAAGTCACATGATCGGGCCAGACGGGGGTGCGGCGTCCCAACAGGGCGCGTGCGCCATAAGGCACGGCGTTATCGGGTAAGGCCAAGGCAGGGGCAACTTTTATGACGCGATCGCCTCACCACGCCTACTGGGCCGTCCGATGGGCGCAACTCAGGGGGGAGGAGTGGAAAGCCTCAGATCGCCCCAGTACGCGGCGCCACTTGCAGTGCGATCTGCAGATTCGGGCAGGTGGAGCCAGACGGCGAGAGTAAAGGTGCAGTCCGAGTGGCTACTACACTAGTCTTCCCCAGGTGGGGAGAGAATGACCCCTCAATATTTAGACCTAGTGGGACATTTTGGTAGGTTAAAGTACTAGCTAGCCTGAGAGGGGGGGAGGGGGGTTAAGGAGGAAAAGACAGACAGTTGATAGAGAGGACATTATATTGTGAACTCCAACTATAAGAATACATAGGGAGAGACATTAAAGGTAGAACTGCCAATGACCCATGCAGTGATATACGGGGAGGAGACATTCATATATAACAGCCAAAATGTAGTTGTTCGTTCAGGCCATGGGGGTGGGATGTATTACGTTTGAAGATCCACCAGCATTCACGCTGGAGGATCCGTCTGTCCCAATCACCCCCCCGGAATGGTTTTTTTCACCCGTTCGATTCCCATAAACTTAATGGCTGATGTGCGGCCACCGTGCAGCGAAAGAACATGCCTGGATACCGGTGTATCCCTCCCATTGCGGATGTCTCCCAAGTGTTCGCTCATCCTTTTTACGGAGTTCCCTCCGGGTTTTGCCCACGTAGCGTTCACCACACTCGCAGCTAAGTAGGTAAATCACCCCTACGCTGCGGCAGTTAATAAACTGCTTGATCGTGTGGGCTTTGTCGCGGGGGTTCGCCGCAAAGGATTTGCCCTTGACCAACCAATCACAAAAACTACAGTGGCCGCATTTGTAGCAGCCTATAGTGTCTCTGTCCAGCCATGTCCCTTGGGTCGTAGCGGGACTGAAATGGCTGTGTACTAACTTGTCCCTTAGGTTGGCCCCCCTTCTGAATGTTACCGAGGGGTGCGGGCTCAGAATTTCGGCTAGGTCGGGGTCCATCAAAAGTGTCTCCCAGTTGCGACCCAGAATGCCTTTTACTTGGGTTGCGGCTGAGTCGAAGGTGCCAATTATCCTTATCGTTTTTGCTGAGTCTGTGTTGGGGCGTATGGTAGGATATAGAAGGGCAGTCCTACTGCGTCCCAAAGCCTTTTGATACGCTTGTCTCAGTATTCTATCTGGGTAGCCACGTTCTAAGAACCTAGCTCTCATGATGGATGCCTGTTGTTTGAATTCACTGAGTTCGGAACATTTACGTCTGAGACGGATATATTGTCCGAAAGGGATTCCACGTTTGAGTGGCGCAGGGTGGCAACTGTCCCACCTCAATAGTGAGTTTGTGGCTGTGGGTTTACGATATATCGTTGTCCTCAACCCGCCCACGTCATCCCTAGAAATAGCGATATCTAAAAAGGGGAGGTTATCCCTCATGATGGAGGAGGTGAACTTAAGTCCAATAGAGTTGGTGTTTAACTCTTGGACAAAGCTATCAAATTGCCCTTCGGTCCCGCTCCACAGGATGAATATGTCATCTATGTAGCGAGACCAAAGGGCAACGTGTCCAATGGACTCGCTAAGCGTGTCCCCGAATACAACAGTCTCCTCCCACCAGCCCAGGAGCAGGTTGGCATACGAGGGCGCACAAGAGCTGCCCATCGCCGTGCCCCTGAGCTGGTGGTACGTGCGGCCATCGAATAGGAAAAAATTCCTGGTAAGAACAAATTGCAGGAGCTCCAGTACAAAGTCGCTATGTGCCAAATGCTGGCACCCCCTTGCTCTTAAAAAGTGTGCGGCTGCCCCCAGGCCCTTGTCGTGAGGGATGGAGGAGTATAGTGCCTCAACGTCGATTGATGCCAAGAGCCAATCGGGTTCAATGCAGATGTGCTCTAGTTTGGTTAGAAGATCCCCAGTGTCCTTTACATAGGAGGGCAACGCTTGCACAAACGGGCTGAAGAGATGGTCGATATGAATGCCCGCATTCTGCGAAAGGCTGCCCACCCCTGACACGATGGGGCATCCCCTCATCGGTGTCGTGTCCTTGTGGACTTTAGGAAGACAGTAAAACGTTGCTGTCACCGGGTGGGGGAGGAATATAAGAATTCAAACTTATCTCCATTGATGAGTTGGGCAGTTTTGGCACTAGCGAGTATCGTACATAATTCACCCTGGAAACTCAGCGTGGGGTTATTCTGCAAGATTTCATAACCCTCTTTGTCGTTCAAAATGGCCAAACACATAGATTTGTATGCTAGGGTGTCCATAAGGACAATGTTTCCTCCCTTGTCTGAGGGTTTTATGACTGTTTTTATCACCCTCAAGTGAATTGATGATGTCCCTTTCTTCTCTGCTACAGTTAAACCGAGTAGCAGTAGATTCAAGAGAGCAGAGTTTGGCTACGGTTTGTTTAATGAAGACGTCTATACATGAGACTTCACCTACTGGGGGCATTTTTATACTCTTCTTCTTAAGGTTTGTAAAGGGGCCTCTCCCCTCCAAGTTAGCGGGTACCGTCTCCAAATTAGATAGGAGATCCACCGGGATGCCTAGATCGCGACTTTCTTTATGATCTTTAGCTCTAAAGTGCTTATGCCATTTCAGCTTCCTGGCAAACAGGTGGAGATCCTTGACCCAGCGAAAAACGTCATACTTTTGGGTCGGAACAAAGGAGAGTCCCTTTCTCAGGAGGCTATTCTCCTTCGTGGTCAGGGGGCGAGAGGACAGGTTGATAACTAGCCTGTCGTCCTCTGATCTTACACGTTTTGTAACGTGGGGTTTCGGTTGCGCAGCGGATAGTGTGTCCCTTGTTCCAAAAAAGGAGAGAAAGAAGAGGAGATACCACATTTATATAGTTTTATGGGTTTTGTTTTTTACAGCGTTCATTATAAGATAAAGCTGACCTGTTCCCTTCATTCTCCGGTCAGTATGATTACAGTTATACCACATTTATACCGTTTTATAGGTTTTGTTTTTACAGCATTCCCTATGAGATAAAACTGACCTGTTCTCTTCATTCTCCGGGTCAGTACGATTACAGTGATACCACATTTATACAGTTTTATGGTGTAACGGAACGCCTAGCACCTCGACCAGGTACCTCCGTCGATAGATGCTCCTAGTGCTTCCAGAGGACTCCAAGCACTCCACTTGACACCGTCAGCACTGCAGACCCCACGAACCGCCGAAGCTTGGTGGAGGTCTCGCCGTCTCCTACCCACCCTGGACCTATGACAAGGCTCCAGTGGGTGAACCTCTCCTAAATCCAGAGACAGGAACCAGGAGCAAGCTCTTACAAGAGCTTATACTCAGGGGAGTATTGTGATATAGCAATCCCCAAGAGTGTAGTTATTCCATCCCCCAAACATGAGCCAAGACTTCATGAAGGTATAAAACAGGAACTCTTTATTGAGGGCTACCCGCCCGTATTTATGCAGGTCCCCATCTGGTGTACACGCCCCTAGGGGACCAGAAGGAAGACTGCGACACAGGACAGATATGCAGCAACTCAGGATACACAGACACAACACATCCCCACAATGCATCATGGTTTCCTCCTCTCTGCCCTGGAGACACCTGAGGAGCAATTCAATTATCTCTCAGGACAAAGGGAAATCGCCAATACACATGTGGATACAACAGGACAGGAATCACCACCCAAACACACAATGTCACACCCCCACAGCAAACACAGACATTTAACATAGCCCCAGATAGCTCAAGTCTGAGTGCATATCATTAGGTGAATGGCACTCGGCTAATTTTATTGTATTTGTGTATTCTATCTGGGTACCCTCACATAACTGTCACAGCCAGACAGCTGAGAAGCGCTCACAGGAGCTTTTCAGATCCTCCTCCTTGAATTTCTTTGTTTTGGTTTAGTTTCTCATCTCGTTAGTCTATCTCAGCTGTCATGCAGTCGGACTGATTGCTGCCCTTTAAGTTCCTCCCCATAATGCAGTAGTTGTGTGCGGCTGATACAACTTCCTGGAGTGTGTGTGCATGCTGTTCCCAGTCCTCAGCCGTCAGTCGTCTGCAAGATAAGTGCTGTTTATGTTCTGCAAGATAAGTGCTGTTTATGTATTTATGATTTTCTCTTTTCTGGATCCAGGTGACCCTGACTCCCTCCGTGTCAGTGTAGGGAGCCGGTGGTCGTGTCCCCTCACTATTGTAGGGTCTTCAGGTAATAGATAGCCGAGGAACGTGGATATGCGCCCATCCACCTTTGGGGTGTTCGCATAGGCTGAGCAGTGAGGGAGAGCGGCAGGTCTATTGCAGGGGTCTCCCTTTGTTCCTTAGTTGTGGATCCAGAGAGACATTGTTTATATGGTATTGTCTTGTTTCCTGTACACCATCCGTGACATTATAAGCTGCCAAAACCGTCTCAAGCATGGATCCGGTTTCACTTTTGGCTGAACGCTTTCAGGGTCTTGCTTTGGAGGTAGCTGATCTCCGTAAGACTTTTTCTCAGTTTCAAGTGACCGGTTCAGCTTGCGTTCATGGAGTTTGTGCTGAGCCTAAGATCTCGCTCCCGGATACGTTCTCCGGGGGTAGTGAGAATTTTGTGCGTTTTAGAGAGGCTTGCAAACTCCATTTTCGCCTTCTTCCCCATTCTTCTGGTGATGAAGAACGGAGGGTGGGGATCATTATATCGCTGCTCAGGGGTAACGCTCAGTCCTGGGCCTTTTCGCTGCCGGAGGGGGCACGGCCCCTCCGTTCAGTGGATGAATTCTTTTTAGCCCTGGGTCAGATATATGATGATCCGGATCGTATTGCTCTGGCTGAGTCTAGACTACGTCTGTTATGCCAGGGTAAACAATCCGCAGAGATATACTGCTCAGAATTTTGGAGATGGGCAGCAGATACGGGTTGGAATGATGCTGCACTCCGAAGTCAATTTTGCTATGGTCTTTCAGAGGGATTGAGAGATGCATTTCCCTTTCATGAAAGACCTACCTCCTTGGATTCTGCTATGTCTCAGGCTGTTCGTATTGACAGGCGTCTTAGAGAGAGAGGAGAGATCTCTCCTTCCTGTCATACTCAGTCCCGGGACAGTGCAGCGGTCTCATTCTGTGCACAGGGGTCTCAGTCGCTGTCAGCCCCTTCTGAGCAGGAGCCCATGCAGCTGGGGTTGATTGCCTCTGACAATAGAAGATTCAGCCTGCAGGGGAGGGTTTGTTTTTGTTGTGGAGGTATAAATCATCTGGCAAATGTTTGTCCCTCTAGGAGATTCAGGCAGTTTTCTGGGAGTAATGAAGAGACAAAAAGGAAAAAATCTTTTAAAAATGTTCCGTCTGTTACTATTGGCAGGGTTGAGGCGGAAATTGAAGGTTTTCCGTTTGCTTGTAGTTCCCGTTTTGTCCTGCCTAGAGAGCAAGAGCATTTTTTGTGAGATTTTTGTGGATAGTGGAGCAGCTGTCAACCTCATTGATAATCAATTTGCAATAACTTATGGTTTCCAGGTATGCACTTTGGGAAAGGATATTCCTGTTTTTGCTATTGATTCAGCTCCACTTTCTCAGAAATCATTAAAGGGCATAGTTCACAATATCCGTTTAATTGTGAGTGATGCTCATGTTGAGGATGTGTCATGTTTCGTCCTTAGCGGTTTGCCTACTCCTCTAGTGTTGGGGCTACCCTGGCTCACTAAACATAACCCCACCATTGATTGGCAAGCGAGGCAAATAAATGGTTGGAGTGACTTTTGCAGAGAGAATTGCCTCATAACATCTGTTTCTGAGGTTTCTACTAAGACTACCACCTTTCCTCTCTGAATTTTTGGATGTCTTCTCTGAGAGTGGAGTTCAGGGTTTGCCCCCGCACAGGGAGTATGATTGCCCTATTAATCTCATCCCAGGCGCCAAGCTGCCTAAATCTCGTTTATACAATCTCTCCCAACCTGAGAGGGTCGCTATGCGGGCTTATATCTCTGAGAGTCTGAGAAAAGGACACATACGACCCTCGAAGTCACCTGTTGCCGCTGGTTTTTTCTTTGTTAAGAAAAAAGATGGTTCTTTAAGACCTTGTCTGGATTTTAGGGAGCTGAACAGTATCACTATTCGTGATCCTTATCCGCTTCCTCTGATCCCGGACCTGTTTAACCAGGTTGTTGGGGCTAAAGTCTTTTCCAAATTAGATCTAAGAGGGGCATACAACCTGGTTAGGGTCAGAGAAGGAGACGAATGGAAGACGGCTTTCAATACCCCTGAGGGCCATTTTGAGAATTTGGTTATGCCTTTTGGTTTGATGAATGCCCCAGCCGTTTTTCAGCATTTCGTCAACAGCATTTTTTATCATTTAATGGGAAAATTTGTATTAGTGTATTTGGATGACATTTTGATTTTTTCTCCTGATTTCAAGACTCCTAAGGAACACTTACGTCAGGTCTTGCTCATCCTGCGGGAGAATAAATTATACGCGAAACTGGAAAAATGTGTGTTTGCGGTTCCAGAGATCCAATTTCTGGGGTTTCTTGTCTCCGCTTCTGGTTTTCGCATGGACCCCGAGAAGGTCCGCGCTGTGCTTGAGTGGGAGCTTCCTGAGAATCAGAAGGCGCTGATGCGTTTTTTGGGCTTTGCTAATTATTACAGGAAATTTATTTTGAATTATTCCTCTGTTGTTAAACCACTCACTGATATGACCAGAAAGGGGGTAGATTTTTCTTCCTGGTCGGTAGAGGCGCGTATGGCCTTTTCTAATATCAAGGAGAGTTTTGCTTCCGCTCCCATCCTAGTACAACCTGATATTTCGTTACCCTTCATAGTTGTGGTTGATGCTTCTGAGGTAGGGGTGGGTGCGGTCTTGTCTCAGGGTTCCTCTCCTGCCAAATGGCAACCGTGTGCCTTTTTCTCAAAGAAACTCTCCTCCGCAGAGAGAAATTATGATGTGGGAGATAGGGAATTGTTGGCCATCAAGTTTGCTTTTGAGGAATGGCGCCATTGGCTAGAGGGAGCCAGACACCCTATTACCGTGTTTACTGACCATAAAAATCTGGCCTACTTGGAGTCAGCCAAGCGTCTGAACCCGAGACAGGCCAGATGGTCTTTGTTCTTTTCAAGGTTTAATTTTGTTGTTACGTTCCGCCCTGGGGTTAAGAATGTGAAGGCAGATGCCCTGTCACGTTGTTTTCCGGGAGGTGGGAATTTTGAAGACCCGGTTCCCATTTTGACTGAAGGTGTGGTGGTCTCTGCTCTTTTTCCTGAATTGGAGGCAGAGGTTCAGGCAGCCCAGTCAGAAGCTCCTGATCTTTGTCGTCCTGGGAGGTTGTTTGTGCCTCTCGCTTTGAGACACAAGATTTTTAAAGAACACCACGATACGGTCCTTGCTGGGCACCCGGGGGTAAGAGCCACACTGGATCTCATTGCTCGGAGATTCTGGTGGCCTGCGCTTCGTAAGTCGGTTGAGGGTTTTGTGGCAGCTTGCGAGACTTGCGCTCGTGCCAAGGTCCCTCATTCACGGCCATCAGGTCCTCTCCTTCCTTTGCCCATTCCTTCCCGTCCTTGGACACATCTGTCCATGGACTTCATAACGGACTTGCCTCGTTCCTCGGGGAAGTCTGTGATTCTGGTGGTGGTGGACCGTTTTAGCAAAATGGTGCATTTTATCCCTTTTCCTGGTTTGCCCAATGCTAAGACGCTGGCGCAGGCATTTATTGACCACATTGTCAAATTGCATGGGATTCCTTCAGACAAAGTCTCTGATAGGGGCACGCAGTTTGTTTCCAGATTCTGGAAGGCTTTCTGTTCTCGCTTGGGGGTTCGGTTGTCATTCTCTTCTGCTTTCCATCCGCAGTCGAATGGCCAGACAGAGCGCGTCAATCAGAATCTGGAGACATATCTGCGCTGTTTTGTGGCGGAGAATCAGGAGGATTGGTGTTCTTTTTTGTCCCTTGCTGAGTTTGCTTTAAATAACCGTCGTCAGGAGTCCTCTGATAAGTCACCATTTTTTGGTGCATATGGGTTTCATCCGCAGTTTGGGACTTTCTCGGGAGAGGGCTCTTCTGGTTTGCCTGATGAGGACAGATTCTCCTCGTCTTTGTCATCTATTTGGCAAAAGATTCAGGATAATCTAAAGAGCATGAGTGAGAGATATAAGCGTGTGGCGGATAAGAGACGTGTGCCTGGTCCGGACCTGAATGTTGGTGATCTGGTGTGGTTGTCTACCAAGAATATCAAATTGAAGGTTCCCTCCTGGAAGTTGGGTCCTAGGTTTATTGGGCCTTACAAGATCCTGTCTGTCATCAATCCTGTTGCCTACCGTCTTGATCTTCCTCAGACTTGGAAGATCCATAATGTTTTTCATAAGTCCTTATTGAAACCTTATGTTCAACCTATTGTACCCTCGCCTTTGCCTCCTCCTCCGATTATAGTTGATGGAAATCTTGAATTTCAGGTCTCTAGGATTGTGGATTCTCGTCTTGTCCGCGGTTCCCTCCAGTACCTCGTTCATTGGGAGGGTTATGGTCCTGAGGAGAGGATGTGGGTCCCAGTGACGGACATTAAGGCCTCTCGTCTCATCAGGGCTTTCCATAGGTCCCATCCTGAGAAGGTGGGCTCTGAGTGTCCGGAGTCCACTCCTAGAGGGAGGGGTACTGTCACAGCCAGACAGCTGAGAAGCGCTCACAGGAGCTTTTCAGATCCTCCTCCTTGAATTTCTTTGTTTTGGTTTAGTTTCTCATCTCGTTAGTCTATCTCAGCTGTCATGCAGTCGGACTGATTGCTGCCCTTTAAGTTCCTCCCCATAATGCAGTAGTTGTGTGCGGCTGATACAACTTCCTGGAGTGTGTGTGCATGCTGTTCCCAGTCCTCAGCTGTCAGTCGTCTGCAAGATAAGTGCTGTTTATGTATTTATGATTTTCTCTTTTCTGGATCCAGGTGACCCTGACTCCCTCCGTGTCAGTGTAGGGAGCCGGTGGTCGTGTCCCCTCACTATTGTAGGGTCTTCAGGTAATAGATAGCCGAGGAACGTGGATATGCGCCCATCCACCTTTGGGGTGTTCGCATAGGCTGAGCAGTGAGGGAGAGCGGCAGGTCTATTGCAGGGGTCTCCCTTTGTTCCTTAGTTGTGGATCCAGAGAGACATTGTTTATATGGTATTGTCTTGTTTCCTGTACACCATCCGTGACAATAACAAAATACAATTGCAAAGACAGATTTAAGCTGTGCAGCCGGTCTGTCTTCTCCTTTAAGGTTAGTATGGGCCATAATCCTGAGGCAAGAGGCTGGTAAACAGGCCTCTCCAAAACCCAGTGGCGAGGTTTGTTTCGCCACACATCTCCCCCCTCCCAGGGAAGACTAACCAGATACCTGACCTCACGGTCAGTACCTGAGTTAGTCTGGCAGTCCAACCACAACCCAATACTGGACCTGTTGAATTTTGGGGCCTGGCTCTGTTCTGTATGTACCCAGCTGTTGAGGGGGCATCTGCGACTCCTTTCTTCCTTGTGGTTCTCTAGCTTGGAGCTGTAGGTAGTTGGTGGGCAGAGGCCGACTGCGTTCTGCCCAGATGCCAGCTCTTCCGCTGGGGTAGCCAGTGGGAAGTCCGGCTCTGGAGAAGAGGATAGGGGAGGGCAGAGGCCAGCAGCGCTCTGCCCTGATGCCAGCGCTTCAGCTCTTCTGCTGGAGAGGGGTCAGTGGGGTTTAAAGCCTTACCCACTACCCTCAGTATTGGGCTGGGAGAGAGCTGTGGAGGGGGGTGCTATCACTTACCCTCTCCTCTGGATACCCCATCTGCCGCTGGGAAGAGAGACCAACTGTCTCCCCTCCCTGTAGAGTATACTGCCGCTGGGTAGTGAGACTGGCTGTCTCCACTACCAGTGATACTGGTTGTTGCAGAGATGAGGGACCGACGATCTCCTCTCCCTGTACTCCCAGTGGCAGTTGGGGATCTGGGCCGCCTGCCCAGCCACCCTGTTGGGACGGTGGAGTGACTACGGTCCCATCTCCACCTACCGACTGGGGTTCCTCCCAGTACCAGTCTTTGAAGTCCCCTACCTCCACAGTTGGTGAGGAAGTAGGGGATACCTCAGCTGTGACTTGCCAGGGGAAGGGCTGCAGGTCTGGGCCTGGTATCCAACTGTCTTGTATCTTGCGCTGGGCTTGAATGGAGCGAAACAACTGTTGATAATCTTGCTCCAGCTCCAACTGCCTTTGGACCAGAAAGGTCAGATCTGCCCTCACCCCACTAGTTGTAGGCCAATTGTGCAAGTCCCACCTGTAGTCAGTAATGTCCCAAACTCTAGACTCTTCTGTGCTCCCAAAGTCAATGTCTTCAAAAGACTCCCACAATAACCCAGGGCAATTATATTCCTCACCTTCTTGCTTGGTGTACTCCATCCATGGAGATTGTCGTGCTGTGTCCCACCATAGTGCTTGGTAAGCGTCATCCAGCCAGGTTTCCTCCCATACCAGTGTCTCAAGCTCTGACACCCACTCCGTCAATGGTAGCTCTCCCAGTAGAGGTAGTCGCAGCGTCAATCGCATTCGCAATCTCTGCTCCTCACTGGGAAGACTCTCACCCCTCCGACGCTGCACGTCCTCCAGGGCCTGGTGCCAAACGCCTTTCCGCTCGGCATCCCTGTAATCCGGGTGATCTTCCTCATGGAATACTGTGCAGGAACCAACGGCATCCATATTGCTGTAGCCAGGGGCGCTGTACGGATACTAGCGTTGCCCTCAATATACTCCACGAACGGTGTCTCCGAGCTGCTTCTCACACTAGGACGCCATCCCACTGCTTGCCACCAATGTAACGGAACGCCTAGCACCCCGACCGGGTACCTCCGTCGATAGGTGCTCCTAGTGCTTCCAGAGGACTCCAAGCACTCCACTTGACACCGTCAGCACTGCAGACCCCACGAACCGCCGAAGCTTGGTGGAGGTCTCGCCATCTCCTACCCACCCTGGACCTACGACAAGGCTCCAGGCTCCAGTGGGTGAACCTCTCCTAAATCCAGAGACAGGAACCAGGAGCAAACTCTTACAAGAGCTTATACTCAGGGGAGTATTGGGATATAGCAATTCCCAAGAGTGTAGTTATTCCATCCCCCAAACATGAGCCAAGACTTCATGAAGGTATAAAACAGGCACACTTTATTGAGGGCTACCCGCCCGTATTTATGAAGGTCCCCATCTGGTGGACACGCCCCTAGTGGACCAGAAGGAAGACTGACACAGGACAGATATGCAGCAATTCAGGATACACAGACACAACACATCCCCACAATGCATCATGGTTTCCTCCTCTCTGCCCTGGAGACACCCGATGAGTAATCCAATTATCTCTCAAGACAAAGGGAAATCGCCAATACACATGTGGGGACAACAGGACAGGAATCACCATCCAAACACACAATGTCACCCCCCCCCACACACACACACACAGCAAACACAGACATTTAACATATCCCCAGATAGCTCAAGTCTGAGGGCATATCATTAGGTGAATGGCACTCAGAATACACAAATACAATACAATTAGCTATCTGGGTACCCTCACATAACAAAATACAATTGCAAAGACAGATTTAAGCTGTGCGGCCGGTCTGTCTGCTCCTTTAAAGTTAGTATGGGCCATAATCCTGGGGCAAGAGGCTGGTAAACAGGCCTCTCCAAAACCCAGTGGCGAGGTTGGTTTCGCCACATATGGGTTATGTTTTCACTCGCTCCATCACTGCACTCACAGACTGGCCATGGAATGCATCGAGTACTGCTCCTGGAATCCTCTCCATTATGCACGCACAGTCTGCAGTAGAAATGAGTAAATCTTTTTGAGATTCGTTTCAGGTCTTGTTCACCTAATTTTTTAAAGTTTGGTTTGGACCTGAATAGATTCTGCCCAAAGCAGAGTTGCTTAAATTGCACTGAAAGTAGTTGGTCTATAACCTCTAGCCTCCTAGGACTCAGAATTTAGTAGTAGTGCAGTGTGGATGTGGAAAGGGTATGGATATAGTAGTGGTAGTAGTAGCAGTAGTAGTTATAGCAGTGTGGATGTGGAAAGGGTACTGATATAGTAGTAGCAGCAGCACTGTGGATGTGGAAAGCATACGGATGAAGAAGTAATAGTAGCAGCAGCAATGTGGACAGGGTACAGATGAAGTAGTGGTAGTAGCAGTAATAGTAGCTGCAGTGTGGATGTGGAAAGGGTATGGATGTGGTAGTAGTGCAGTGTGGATGTGGAAAGGGTACGGATGTAGTAGTGCAGTATGGATGTGGTAGTAGTGCAGTGTGGATGTGGAAAGGGTACGGATGTAGTAGCTGCAGTGTGGATGTGGAAAGGGTATGGATGTGGTAGTAGTGCAGTGTGGATGTGGAAAGGGTACGGATGTAGTAGTGCAGTGTAGATGTGGAAAGGGTACGGATGTAGTAATAGTGGTAGTAGTGGATGTGGAAAGGGTACGGATGTAGCAGTAGTAGTGCAGTGTGGATGTGGAAAGGATATGGATGTAATAGTGCAGTGTGGCTGTGCAAAGGATACAGATGTAGTAGTGGAGTTTGGATGTGGAAAGGGTAAAGATGTGGTAGTGTGATGTGGATGTAGTAGTGCAGTGTGGATGTGGAAAAGGTACGGATGTAGTATTAGTGGTGCAGTGTGGATATGGAAATGGTACAGGTGTAGTATTTCAGTGTGGATGTGGAAAGGGTACGGATGATGTGGTAGTAGCAGCAGTGCAGAGTCGATGTGGAAAGGATACGAATATAGTAGTAGTGCAGTGTGGATGTGGAAATGGTATGGATGTAGTGGTAGTAAATTTGATTTGGCCGGTTTGCCGAATTTTTTGAAAAAAATTTGCTTTGATCCGAATTTATTTGCGGCGAATTTCGTTATACAGGTTCACTGCAGCCCGGAAATAGCCGTTTTATAGTGGTGTAGAACACTGTGCCTGTATAGCGGTGTAGAGCACTGTGCCTGTAAAGGGGTGTAGAACACTGTGCCTGTATAGCGGTGTAGAGCACTGTGCCTGTATAGCGGTGTAGAGCACTGTGCCTGTATAGCGGTGTAGAGCACTGTGCCTGTATAGCGGCGTAGAGCACTGTGCCTGTATAGCGGCGTAGAGCACTGTGCCTGTATAGCGGCGTAGAGCACTGTGCCTGTATAGCGGCGTAGAGCACTGTGCCTGTATAGCGGCGTAGAGCACTGTGCCTGTATAGCGGCGTAGAGCACTGTGCCTGTATAGCGGCGTAGAGCACTGTGCCTGTATAGCGGCGTAGAGCACTGTGCCTGTATAGCGGCGTAGAGCACTGTGCCTGTATAGTGGTGTAGAGCACTGTGCCTGTATAGCGGCGTAGAGCACTGTGCCTGTATAGCGGCGTAGAGCACTGTGCCTGTATAGTGGTGTAGAGCACTGTGCCTGTATAGCGGTGTAGAACACTGTGCCTGTATAGCGGCGTAGAGCACTGTGCCTGTATAGCGGCGTAGAGCACTGTGCCTGTATAGCGGCGTAGAGCACTGTGCCTGTATAGCGGCGTAGAACACTGTGCCTGTATAGCGGCGTAGAACACTGTGCCTGTATAGCGGCGTAGAACACTGTGCCTTGCAGTAACACACATAGGGAGTCTGCTGTGGTAGTGAAATAATACTGTGAGTCCGTATGACATGCAGATGACAGGCGTCGCTCTTACAATCACTGCACACTTCACTTATTCACCTTCACGGGGCCAAAACTGACCAAATAACAAGTGTGAACTCAGTCTTAAGCCTCTTGCACATGACCGTGTGCTGGCTGTGCCCGTGCTGCGGACCGCAAATTGTGGCCCGCAAGGCATGGGCACCGACCGTTGGCCAGCCGCATGCAGATCGCGACCCTATTCACTTGAATGGGTTCTGCGATCCGTCCGTTCCACAAAAAGATTTTTATTTTTTTATTTTTTTTGCGCAACGGAAGCACGGAACCCCATGGAAACATTCCGAGGGGTTCCTTTCCGTGCTTCCACACTGCATCTCCGGACCCATTCAAGTGAATGGTTCCGCGTCCATGATGCGGAATGCGGACTGCAATACAGCCACGGTGAGACAACGGTTGAGTGAACTCAGCCTTACAGGTCAGTGTTAGCGGCAGGTATAAAGAGCCGTGCAGAGGCCTATGATCCTACTATAGCAAGAAGAAGCGCACTCCTTTTACACCGCCGTCAGCTGATTCCACATAGAGGTCTACAGAACCTGTTCTATTAACCCCTTATACAAGTAGAGCCCCCGACAGAGTGGAGAGGGGGTCAGCAGTAAGGTTGTGGTGACGTCACTGATTATTTTGCCCTTCCTCTGATTTATCAGAACAATAACCTTCAAAAAACGGATCCTGTCTGTGGAGCATCCGCCTTCACTCGGTCAGCATTTGGTCAGTAATCCATCAGTATTGCTAAAGCCAAAAAAACTGGAGTGGATCTAAAACAGAGATGACACGTGAATGGGATATTTGCATGTCTTCTGTGTTTTGTACCCACTCCTGCTTTTAGCTACCACATCACAAGCCAATTCTGATGGGACCATACAAGCCTTACAGCTGCTACACAGACAGGATCCGGTGTGCGTCTCATTTTTCCTTCCTTCTGACAGATCAGAAGAAAGTTCAAATAAATGATGTCAGCCAGGCCGAAAGGCAAAATAGTGGCCCAGTCGTGGGGTGGGTGAGAACAGCATGAGAAGTCCACAGAGTGGACCTATGACAGTGTGGAGGAGGAAGCAGCATGAGGAGACCACAGAGTGGTCCTATGACAGTCTGGAGGTGGCAGCAGCATCAGGAGACCACAGAGTGGGGAGGTGGGGGGCAATACCAGTACCAGCTGAAGATGGTGGGTGAAAGAAGGAGGAATTGGCATCAGACGGGTGGCAGCATCAGAGTAGTAGCTGACCCAGGTAGCCCGAAGAAACCGGTCTCTTTTTTTTTTTTAAATAAGATTTGGGTGTGGCACCGTGGATGATCTAATCAGATGCATCAGGCATTGGTGGGTGGAAATCTTGGCTGATCCACTCCTGATTCATCTTGACAAAGGTCAGTCTCTCCACACTTTGGGTGGGCAGGCGAGTTTTCCTTGGGGTAACTATGGCCCCCGCCGCACTAAACACCCGCTCTGATGCCACACTACTGGCCAGGCCGGTCAGCTTTTCCAGGGCAAACACTGCCAGTTGCGGCCACAAATCCAGTTTGGCTGCCCAGTAGTCCAGCAGATAATCAATGTGGGGTGGCAGGGTACTGTCCAAGTATGCCACCACCTGCTGGTTCAGGTTCTGCTCTATGTCTTAGCAAGAAACCAGTGAGACCAAATATCTCTATGCCCTTTTTCTCCATATTTTAATATATGAAATTGAAATAAAGTTGTTATAAATTTTCGCTATTTGGTCCCACTGAATTTTTGCTATGACATTGTGTGTTGTCTCAGGTGTAGTGCAGTGCAGTGCTGTCGGCGTTAGACAGAGAGGTTTTGTAGGTTTATCTGCTCCAGTTTATTATTCACTTGGCGGGTGAAGAAAGCTGCTCATCAGCGACTCTAGACTTAGGTTGCTGCTGATGGAGCTGGAACTGCTCCTACCCCACACCCCTCCACAGCAGCCATGGTAGAGCCCTCATTTTGGACCAGTAGTGAGGGTCCAACAAGGTAAAGAGCCAGAATTCATCCCTCTCCCGAATGGTGACAATTTGGCTGTAACTACACAAGCAAGTGAGCATGCTTCGGGCCATTTGTGCAAGTGACTCGGAAGGACTCCTTGCCTCCATCTCCACTGCATACTGCCACGGTGTGTCTGGGTCCTCTGCCTCATCTTCCTCATCACCCTGCTGCTCCTGCTCCTCCTCTCCTGTCACCTGAGTAGAAAAACCACCCATTTCGCTACACATTGCCTGTGCTCCAATGTCCTCCTCCTCCAATTCAGCCCCCACAGGGCTCATGTGTCCGTGAGATGTAGTCACCACGTCTCCTTTCCCCTGACCAGCCATTGTTACCAGCATCTGTTCCAGGACATGAAGCAGTGGAATGATGTCGTTCATCCCATAGTCCTGGCGACTGACAAATAACGTGGCCTCCTCAAAGGGCCTGAGCAAACGGCAGGTGTCACGCATGAGCTACCACCGGCTGAGATCGAAGTTACACAGGGGAGTATTGCTGTCCGCTTGGATCATCAAGAAATCGTTGATTGCCTTTCTCTGTTCGTATAGTCCAGGCATGGCCAACCTGCGGCTCTCCAGCTGTTGTAAAACTACAACTCCCACCATGCCCTGCTGTAGGCTGATAGCTGTAGACTGTCCGGGCATGATGGGAGTTGTAGTTTTGCAACAGCTGGAGAGCCTCAGGTTGGCCATCCCTGGTATAGTTGGTCCAACATATGGAGGGTGGAATGCTAACGGGTGGAAACATCACATATCAGCCTATGTTGGGGATGCCGTTCTGCAGCTCAAGGAGGGTGTGCTTTGCGGTGTCTTGCAGATTGGTGGAAGACTTCAGGCATGGCTCAGCCCTCCTTTACACAGCGCCGACACCATGTTCTTCCCATTGTCGGTCACCATGCTTCCGATATTGAGTTGTCGGGGAGAAAGCCAGGATTCGATTTCTTGATGAATCACACGGAGCAGTTCCTCCTCTGTGTGACTCCATTCTCCCAGGCAAACGAGGTGCAGAACAGCAAGACACCGCCGTGCCCTGCACATGTGGTATGCTGGAGAGGCACTGTAAATTGTCCCTGCAGTGGAGGCTGAGGACACGGTGGAGGATGAGGAGGCAGAGGTGAACATTGTTGCAGGACCAACAGCGTGGCAATGTGGAGGCGGAAGCGGCGTCACCTGGCCAAGTTGCTGGTGTGGCTGTGCAGGAACCACATTTACCCAGTGGGCCGTAAAGTACATGTATTGTCCCTGACCATAGTTAATGCTCCACACGTCGGCGCTGCCGTGTACTTTGGCTGGCACCGACAGGCTCAAGAACTGGCCCACCTTCTGTTCTACATGTGTGTGCAGGGCTGGTACTGCCTTTTTTTTCACAGAAATAACGGCTTGGGACTCTCCACCTCGGCACAAGCCGTCAGTTCTCTTCCTTTCCCAGAGTCCACCACTTGGAAAGGAAGGGACTGCAGCACCAGCAACTTGGACAGGAGCACGTTCAGCTTCTGCGCCGTTGGATGCGTGCACGCATTCTGCTGTCTCTTGGCAATTGCTTCGGTGATCGATTGCTGACTGAATGACTGACCAGGAGCAGGAGTATCTGGACCAGCAGAAGATGAGGACAGACGGCTCCCTTCGGCTGAGGTGGTGGAGCCTTGACTGCCTGAAATCTGGTGCCTGCCACTGAGTTATCCAGCGGTTGCTGTGGCAGGCTGGACCACCACATCGAAGCCACAGTTCTCCCAGGCCACTTTATGGTGACACTGCATATATTGACGCAGGGCTGTAGTGCCAACATTGACACCCTGGCTATGCTTCACCTTCTGCCCACAGATTCTACATATGGCTATGTTCACCTCCTCTGACTGCTTAATAAAAAACTGCCACACCACTGATTAGGTGATTTTACCCCCAACACTCCGCACTGACTGACTGCTACCGCCGCTGCTTCAGTGAGCCCGTGCACCGCTACTTCCCGGGCAGGTAGGCTCCTGCGAAGCGGGTGGTTTACCCTGGGCACGTTTGGCTACCGACCTCCCACTGGTGCCACCCTGCTGACTCCCGGCCACGCTACCGACTTGCTGGCTCAGCCGCTGCCTAACGGACAAGCTGCCACCCTCTTCTCCCGATGATGATGAAGCCCCTTCGTCACCGGCTCCTAAGTGCGATCGGCTTCATCATCGAGTACTGTCTGCACGTCACTGATGTTCTCCTCAATTGTCTTAGGGCCAGGAGCCTGACCGCTCGCAACACTACCTCCTACGCCACTCTCCTCATCACTACTTGCCCACCTAGCGGAGGAAGCGGCGGATGTCTCCTCCAAAGCTTGGCTGGCCAGTAGATGCTGACTGTCCTCTAGTAGCTCGTCCTCGCTGTAATGGGGCTGAGCCCACAGCATATAATACTTCTCTGGCTGAGGGCACAAGGCCTGCTCCCGGGCCATGCCAACTAAGGGTTGTGTCTGACAAACATTCAAGACATGACCGCTAGCTGACAATATGAGCTCAGGCCTCTCGCTGCGACCCCTGTTGCCACGGCCCCTTACTCTGCTGCGACCTCTGCCTGCGCCAGAAACATTGAGGCCTCTGCCCCCCATCCCCTGTGCAGGGCCCGGCACTTCTCTGTCTGACATACTGTTAGATCAAATAAATAAATAAAAAGGAAATTAAAACACTCCAAAAAAAGTCTAATTTTCTCACTTCACCGCATAACAGCTAATAAGTCCCTTTTTTTCCCCACTAATAAAAGCCAAAAACTGCTTTAGAACATATAACTGCACCGCACAAGGGCAAATAAGACGTATAAATATTCCCTGTAATAACCCTGTTAATGGCGGTATCACACAGAACCTGCACCCCGATAACAAGAACGGTTTGCTGGAATTACAGAGCTGTATACTGGCAATGTGGACGCGCAGTCAGTGCAGCAAGGTATAATAGGATTGTTCCTGTTCCCCAGGCTGTGACCTCCCCGACTGAACCCTGTTCTACAGAAATGCTGTGGAATGATGCCTCCCTGTCCTTTCCCTACACCTTGAATAATCTATCCCTCTTTTCAGCACAATGAAGTCTTTCCTCGCACTGTCCCTAGCGCCTGCTGACGTCTCTCCCTGCACTAAATACACTGGAAAATGGCAGAATCCAAGATGGCTGCCGCTATTTATAGGGCTGTGACATCACAGGGCTGGCTGGCTGCTGATTGGCTGCATGCATGACATTGTGGGTGATCCCGCCTTCCCAGAGTTCCTTTCTCCATGTCCACACACACGTTACCACAAAGCGTGAGGAAATTCGGCTTCGGTGCAAATCAAATTTTTTCTGAATTTCGGATCGAATTCCACTTCGATGGCTTCGATTCGCATATCTCTAATAGTAATAACAGCAATAGTAGCAGTTTGGATGTGGAAAGGGTATGGATGTAGTGGTGGTAGCAGTAGTAATAAGTGTAGTAGTAGTGTGGATGTGGAAAAGGGTATGGAAGTAGTAGCTACAGTTGAGATTTGGAAAGGGTATGGATGTAGTCGTAGCTGTAGCAGCAACGTGGATGTGGAAAGGGTAGAGTATTAGAGGCACATGGACACAATAGTAGCAGCAGCAGCAGAACATGGAACATACAAGGCAGTAGGTCGCTGTCTATGGGTGGTGGCAGTAGGGTTTGGTAGAATGGAGTAGCACCGGTGGTGGCAGCAGCAGCCATATGGTACATGTTGGCAGACAGACAGTAACAAGATGGGGCTCTTTCAGCTGGCGGAGTGAGAAAATCCTCCTGATTCCAGGCTTGGTTCATATGAGAAAAGTGATGTTTTGGACACTGGCAGAGGACAACTTGGTCCTTTTGGGTGTTGCCATACCCCTTGTCGCCCTGAAAACCCTCTATGAGATGACACTGGGGACTGGGCAAGGAAGAAAAAGGAGATGGCGCTGTGCCAGTTCGGGCCACTCTTCCAGTCTGCTTGCCCAGAAATCCATTGGGTCAGAGAACAGGTATGTACCAGAACCAGAGCGTATGTAGTCCTGGGCCTTGAGGCAGGAGGTCTCCATTTGCTCATTTCCCACAGCCTGGTGCAGCATCTGAAAAAACGGCTCCATTAAGCGGAAGAGACTGCTTGTGGAGACGGGAGGAGGGTGTCTTTCTGGCAGCAGGCTGCGTATACAGTGCTTCCTGATAATAAAGTAATTTGTCCTCTCTTTCTGTTCCCCCATTTTACCCTGGTGGTGAGTGTGTAAAAGTATGGCTATCCAGTAATCCTCAGACTGCCTGATGGCTCCGAACCGACTGTCACTGTGTAAGCAAGCGAGTCCACAGGTCGCCGTTCTGGTCAGCGTGCCTGAGGAGCCAGTTCTTTCCACCTTCACACACCCCCACCCACTGAGATGATTGGGTGTTGTGGCTGGTGCCATCATCATCCTCTTCCTCCTCCACCTCCTCTTGCAGTGGCAGCTCATTCTCATCTTCCTCATCCTCCTTCATGGCAGATTCCCATATAGGGCTGACGGCAAGATGCGTCAGATGTTATTCTTCCGCCGTGGCCTCTTCTGCTCCTTGTTCATGCCACAGTTGTCACTGATGGCAAATTCTGTGGCCTCTTCAAAGGATTTCAACATCCGACAGGCATCTTCGATGAGCTTCCACTGCCTGACCTCAGTGCCTCACATGCTCCCTGCTGCCGAGGAGGTCTGGTGCTTGAAAAAAATCATTCACGGCTTTCCGGTGCTCATGCAGACGCTCAGGATCGTGCAATGTCAAAATCCAGCTTTTTGGAACGCCATGGATTAAGAGGAAGATTCAGTCAGTGTACGTTTTTAAAAAGGGATTTACAAGTAGGGTGATGACGTACGCCAGGCAGGGAGCATGAGTTATTTCCCCAAATTCAGGGCAGCCAGGATGTTGCATCCATAGTCCCTGACCACCTTACACAGTTGGAGTTGGTGGGGTGACAGTCAGCGGGATGTGTGCTGTTTGATGTACTGTAGCAATAACTCGCCATTGTGGCTACTCTTGCCCAGGCCGATCAGCTTCAACACAGCGGGGCAACACTTGAGATAACGTGATGGATAGGAAGCGGGGAGAGTGAGAGCGACGCTGTTTCATTCTGCTGTTGGGGCGGGAGCGTATCTGTTGTAGGAAGGCGCAAGGGGCCGTCATTGACGGAAGATATGTGTAACGGAACGCCTAGCACCCCGACCGGGTACCTCCGTCGATATATGCTCCTAGTGCTTCCAGAGGACTCCAAGCACTCCACTTGACACCGTACGCACTGCAGACCCCACGAACCGCCGCAGCTTGGTTGGGGTCTCACCGTCCTCCACCCATGCTGGACCCAAGACTGGGCTTCAGCTTCCAGTGGGTGAACCTCTCCTACATCCAGAGAGCAGGAACCATGAACAAGCTCTTACAAGAGCTTATACTCAGGGGAGTATTGTGATATAGCAATCCCCAAGAGTGTAGTTATCGCATTCCCCAAACATGAGCCAAAACTTCATGAAGGTATAAAAGCAACCACTTTATTCTAACACACAAGCATTTTATACACATCTTCCAACAAGGCCACCACCCACAGGGCTTTGTAAAAACAGCCAATCACATGCATTTACAGTATTCAATCCTCCCCAGCAATTGTACACAAAATCCCCTTCCCTCTGTCTGTAACGCAATAAACAAAATACAATGAGCATTGTCTGAGACGCAATTAACTAACATAATGAGCATTGTCTGAGACGCAATCCACAAAATACAATTACCAAACGTAATGGACTAACTTGAACCCTGGTCTAATTCGTGGGGGTGAGAGTTCAAGTTAGTCTAAGTCCTTTGTGAACAAATGAGGCCTGGCTGATGAGAGGGCCCATAATCCTGGGGCAAGAGGCTAGGACCAGGCCCCTCCAAAACCCAGTGGCGAGGTTGGTTTCGCCACAATATGTGTCACCGAGGTTCCTGGCCTCGGTGAGGTAAGAGCCGGTAATTTTAAGTGTCAGCGGCAGTTAGTGCTGACTGACACTATTGGTTATTTAGTGTGGCTGTAGAGCTGATCCGGGCCGGCTCTTACTGGGAGCAGCCAAAGTGCAGGGTGGGTGGCTGTTCCCAACGCTCCAGGCCGGGTTTTGGCTAGGGATATAAAACCCAGCCAGCAGTCTCAGCTGTGTGGATTTTACCTCCATCTGACAGTGAAGCTGTGGAGCCTCTGTGCTGAAGGCTGAAGACTGCAAACAGGTGTGCAGGCCGCCTGGAAGAGGCCAGTGAACTTTTCTGTGGCTGAGCATTCAGCCGGGTGTGAACTGACACCTAGGATTCCTGGTGACCATTGTTTTGTCTTGCTGTGAACAAGCACAAAGACTATTATGTTATGTTTTTGCTGAGTGTGAATAAAACACTGACGTTGATTTACAACCTGGTTCCTTAAATCTGTACTGCGTCCGCCAACCTGTCTACCAGAGCAAAACCCCACACCGTGGATGTGGAGGAGGTGGATAAGTGGGAGCCGGGCTGACACAGTCAGGAATGGGTCAAAAGGACCTGGCCTTGTTGCTGGGGTGCTCAACGCAAAAACAATGACCCAGTGGGCTAATTAAGAAATGTACTGTTCCTGGCTGTAAGAGCTGCATCAGGCGTCCACCGTGGTGTGAACCTTGCCACACAGTGACAATCATAAGAAGCAGCCTACCTGAGAGAACAAGGCAGGGATGACTTTTTGGGGGAAATAATGTCGACTAGGTATCTTCTAGCGAGGCTGAGAGCACACCAACAGCCCCACTAGGGCAGCAGACTTCACTAAATGGTACGGCCATGACTGCACCACCAGCACCTTCACCAGGTGGGAATGAAGCTTGCGCACCAGCGGATTGTTGGGCATTTAGAGTTGTGTCCTGGTTACTAGAGTTGAGCGGACACCTGGATGTTCGGGTTCGGTCGAACTTCACAAAAAGGACCCGTTCTTGACCCCGAACCTGAACCCTATTGAAGTCAATGGGGACCCGAACTTTTGAGCACTAAAATGGCTGTAAAAATGTCATGGAAAGGGCTGGAGGGCTGCAAATGTCATCAAAATGTGGTTAAGAGCATGGCAAGTGCGCTGCAAACAAATGTGGATAGGGAAATGACTTTAAATAACATAAAATACGTAAAAATAAAAAATAATAATCTTGATCTAGGAGGACGAGGTCCATATGGAGTAGGAGGTTGAGGAGGCGGTGGATGTGGCGGTGTAGGTGGAAGTGGCGGTGGAGGAGGAGGAGGAGGTAGCCTACACTGCTTTTTGGTTTTAAATGTATTTATATTTTTTTAAATTAGGGTACACCCCAAAACATTGGGAAATATAACCTGTGATGGCGCCTCCTGCCGTGCTAAACACACGTCCAGACAATACACCGGCTGCAGGGCAGGCCAGCACCTCCAAGGGGTAAAGGGCAAGCTCAGGCCATGTGTCCAATTTGGAGACCCAGAAGTTGCAGGGGCAGACCCCTGTCAGTCAGTACGTGTAGGCGTGTGCACACTTACTGCTCCACCATGTTGGTGAAATGCTGCCTCCTGCTAACACGCTCCATATCAGCTGGTGGTGCTGGTTGTTGTAGCGTGCTGACAAAGCTTTTCCGCATTTTGGCCATGCTCTCAGGTGCTGGCGGTGCCCCAGCTGCGTTGGCGACCTCTTCCTCCTCCTCTGCCTTCGTCTTGTGCTTCCACTGTGCAACTCGGCGGTCGTTGCGGAGACACTGCAGCATGTAGTCGCTCATGTGTGCCAGGCTGCCCAGAGGCAACGAAAAGCTGTCCTCTGTGGGAGGTGTATCGTCTGTGTCCTCTGTATCCCCCCAGCCACGCACCGGTGATGGCCATGAGCTGGTCTGGGTGCCACCCTGCTGTGGACATGGTTCCTCCTCCTTTTTACTAACAGAATATGACAGCAGTATATAACGCATGAATTTCACACGTGCAGATGCAGCAAAGGCTGTAAAATTGTGTATTTCGCCCAAAAAGGGTGTTTTTTTTACTAACAGAATATGACAGCAGTATATAACGCTTGAATTTCACAGAAAATTATAGCTGTATTTCTAGCTTAACCGCCTCCGGACCGCCGAACGCAGCGACGCGTCCTGGAGGCGGTCGATTCATTCCTCCTGGACGCATATACGCGTCCTCTCGCGAGACGCACACAGGCGCACGCGTTCACAGGATCGGAAGGTAAGCGAGTGGATCTCCAGCCTGCCAGCGGCGATCGTTCGCTGGCAGGCTGGAGATGCGATTTTTTTAACCCCTAACAGGTATATTAGACTCTGTTTTGATAACAGCGTCTAATATACCTGCTACCTGGTCCTCTGGTGGTCCCTTTTGCTTGGATCGACCACCAGAGGACACAGGCAGCTCTGTAATAAGTAGCACCAAACACCACTACACTACACCCCCCCCCCTGTCACTTATTAACCCGTTATTAACCCCTGATCACCCCATATAGACTCCCTGATCACCCCCCTGTCATTAATCACCCCCCTGTCATTGATCACCCCCCTGTAAGGCTCCATTCAGACGTCCATATGATTTTTACGGATCCACGGATACATGGATCGGATCCGCAAAACACATACGGACATCTGAATGGAGCCTTACAGGGGGGTGATCAATGACTGTGGTGATCACCCCATATAGACTCCCTGATCACCCCCCTGTCATTGCTCACCCCCCTGTAAGGCTCTATTCAGACGTCCGTATGTTTTTTACGGATCCACGGATACATGGATCGGATCCGCAAAACACATACGGACATCTGAATGGAGCCTTACAGGGGGGTGATCAATGACAGGGGGGTGATCACCCCATATAGACTCCCTGATCACCCCCCTGTCATTGATCACCCCCCTGTAAGGCTCCATTCAGATGTCCGTACGTGTTTGGCGGATCCGATCCATGTATCCGTGGATCCGTAAAAAACATACGGACGTCCGAATGGAGCCTTACAGGGGGGTGATCAATGACAGGGGGGTGATCACCCCATATAGACTCCCTGATCACCCCCTGTCATTGATCACCCCCCTGTCATTGATCACCCCCCTGTAAGGCTCCATTCAGACATTTTTTTGGCCCAAGTTAGCGGAAATTATTTTTTTTTCTTACAAAGTCTCATATTCCACTAACTTGTGTCAAAAAATTAAATCTCACATGAACTCACCATACCCCTCACGGAATCCAAATGCGTAAAATTTTTTAGACATTTATATTCCAGACTTGTAGCAAAAAAAAAAAAATTCTATAAACTCGCCATGCCCCTCATTGAATACCTTGGGGTGTCTTCTTTCCAAAATGGGGTCACATGTGGGGTATTTATACTGCCATGGCATTTTAGGGGCCCTAAAGCGTGAGAAGAAGTCTGGAATCCAAATGTCTAAAAATGCCCTCCTAAAAGGAATGTGGGCCCCTTTGCGCATCTAGGCTGCAAAAAAGTGTCACACATGTGGTATCGCCGTACTCAGGAGAAGTTGGGGAATGTGTTTTGGGGTGTCATTTTACATATACCCATGCTGGGTGAGAGAAATATCTCGGTCAAATGCCAACTTTGTATAAAAAAAATGGGAAAAGTTGTCTTTTGCCGAGATATTTATCTCACTCAGCATGGGTATATGTAAAATTACACCCCAAAACACATTGCCCAACTTCTCCTGAGTACGGAGATACCAGATGTGTGACACTTTTTTGCAGCCTAGGTGGGCAAAGGGGCCCAAATTCCAAAGAGCACCTTTAGGATTTCACAGGTCATTTTTTACACATTTTGATTTCAAACTACTTACCACACATTAGGGCCCCTAAAATGCCAGGGCAGTATAATTACCCCACAAGTGACCCCATTTTGGAAAGAAGACACCCCAAGGTATTCCGTGAGGGGCATGGCGAGTTCCTCGAATTTTTTATTTTTTGTCACAAGTTAGCGGAAAATGATGATTTTTTATTTTTTTTATTTTTTCTTGCAAAGTCTCATATTCCACTAACTTGTGACAAAAAATAAAAACTTCCATGAACTCACTATGCCCATCACGAAATACCTTGGGGTGTCTTCTTTCCAAAATGGGGTCACTTGTGGGGTAGTTATACTGCCCTGGCATTTTAGGGGCCCAAATGCGTGCAAAGTAGTTTGAAATCAAAATCTGTAAAAAATGGCCGGTGAAATCCGAAAGGTGCTCTTTGGAATTTGGGCCCCTTTGCCCACCTAGGCTGCAAAAAAGTGTCACACATCTGGTATCGCCGTACTCAGGAGAAGTTGGGCAATGTGTTTTGGGGTGTCATTTTACATATACCCATGCTGGGTGAGAGAAATATCTTGGCAAAAGACAACTTTTCCCATTTTTTTATACAAAGTTGGCATTTGACCAAGATATTTATCTCACCCAGCATGGGTATATGTAAAATGACACCCCAAAACACATTGCCCAACTTCTCCTGAGTACGGAAATACCACATGTGTGACACTTTTTTGCAGCCTAGGTGGGCAAAGGGGCCCACATTCCAAAGAGCACCTTTAGGATTTCACCGGCCATTTTTTACAGATTTTGATTTCAAACTACTTACCACACATTAGGGCCCCTAAAATGCCAGGGCAGTATAACTACCCCACAAGTGACCCCATTTTGGAAAGAAGACACCCCAAGGTATTCGCTGATGGGCATAGTGAGTTCATGGAAGTTTTTATTTTTTGTCACAAGTTAGTGGAATATGAGACTTTGTAAGAAAAAAAAAATCATAATTTTCCGCTAACTTGTGACAAAAAATTAAAACTTCTATGAACTCACTATGCCCATCAGCGAATACCTTAGGGTGTCTACTTTCCGAAATGGGGTCATTTGTGGGGTGTTTCTACTGTCTGGCCATTGTAGAACCTCAGGAAACATGACAGGTGCTCAGAAAGTCAGAGCTGCTTCAAAAAGCGGAAATTCACATTTTTGTACCATAGTTTGTAAACGCTATAACTTTTACCCAAACCATTTTTTCTTTTACCCAAACATTTTTTTTTATCAAAGACATGTAGAACAATAAATTTTGAGAAAAATTTATATATGGATGTCGTTTTTTTTGCAAAATTTTACAACTGAAAGTGAAAAATGTCATTTTTTTGCAAAACAATTGTTACATTTCGATTAATAACAGAAAAAGTAAAAATGTCAGCAGCAATGAAATACCACCAAATGAAAGCTCTATTAGTGAGAAGAAAAGGAGGTAAAATTCATTTGGGTGGTAAGTTGCATGACCTTTTTTTTTTTGAAAGGTAGCAAGGTAAGTTACAGATAGTACAGATAATAGAAAGTTCCAGAGGTAGTCACGTAAAACAATGTAACAGGAACATATCTATGTAACAGATCTGGAGATCACTAATGACAGGTGCACAAGCATAGTTTATACATTCAGTTTAGGTCAGAGTGTGGTAGTGGAATCAATGTCAGCCAGGGTCTCCAGAATTTCGTGAAAGAGCTCAGATTGTTTTTACGGAAAGCAATGAGATTTTCGTAAACACAATGAGCAGAAATCATGTCAGTGACATTATCTATGGATGGGATTAGGGTAGATTTCCAATTTCTAGCTATCAGGAGTTTAGCAGACAATAGTATATGACATATCATTTTTCGGGGAGAGTGTGGGAACCTGTCTAAGGAGAGTAAAGTTAGTTCTGGTGATAATTAGATTTTTAACGTTGTCACGGAAAGAAGGAGTTTTTCTATGTCTAACCAGTAGGAGTAAAGTGCAGTACAACTCCAGAATATAGGAAGCAAGTTACCAGGGGCTCGACTACATCTCCAACATTCATTGGTTGTATTCGGAAAAAATTGATTTAGTCTGGCAGGGGTAAAATACCCTCTGGTCAACAACTTCTGATATCCCTCCAGGAGGTTTGAGCAAGCCGTAGACCGAAGGGAGTTTTCTATCGGTGTTTGCTATTCTGAGTTTGAATAGGTCTGCCGGAGATCTCGTTCCCAATTGAATATGTGTGTTTTTTTTGTGAAAGATAGATCTCCTAAAATGCCTCTGTATATCCTTCTAGTAGGTATTTTCATATCACCATCTGGCAGATAGAGAAAGGTATACAGGGGGAGTGGGATAGAAACCGTTCTTGTAGATAGGCTTTTCAATGCCTGGGAGATACGGAGATAATCAAATTGTTTATTCCCAGGGATATCATATATGGTTTGTAGAGAGGAAAAGGATCTCATCTCGTTCCCATCATAAAAGTCCTCGAGGAGGCGCATCCCTCTACTTTTCCATACTGTCGTAGATAGATCTGGTATAATGTATTCTAAGACTTCTAAAGGTAGGGGAATCTCTTTTTTAGCCTCTATATGTTGTGTTTTCTTAAGTACTGATATCCATACTTGGATCGAGGCTTTTAGAGGAAGGGTTGGAGGCAGAGGGCGTTCGGGTCGATAACGTGGGTTAAGAGAAGGGCTTCAAGGGACTTGCCTGAGTTAAGGTCCCTTTCTATTCCAATCCACCCTAGGCCAGGCTCGCGTCTACACCAGTGCCTTAACTGTTTAAAGAGGATCGTCTCATAGTATGCTTGGAGATTTGGTACTCCCAGTCCACCATTTTCCTTATGTGAATATAAGATAGAGGCAGCTACTCTATGACTGTTATTCCCCCAAATATATAAGAGCATTTGCCTTTTAAATTTCTGCAGTATTGTGTATGGGGTAGGAAGCGTTAGAGTGCGGAAATAATATAAAAGTTTCGGTAGCACCATCATTTTGTATATCGTTATACGACCTAGCCATGATAGCTCTATTTTGGAATATTTATCAAGTTCCGACTGAAGGGATTTGAGCAGGACGTCATAGTTGCAGGACAGGAGCTTTGAAAGTGGGAAACATAATTGAACCCCTAGGTAGGTCACAGAGGATGCAGCCCATTGGAAAGGAAATTCTCCTCTGAGCACCTCCCTCAGCGACGGCGGGATCTTAATGGCTAGAATTTGAGACTTGTTCTCATTTATTTTATAATAAGAGAGTTCTCCAAACGATTGGATAATGCTCATAGCTGTTCTCAGGGATGTTAGGGGATCTGAGAGAGTCAAAATTACATCATCCGCAGAGACCTATTTTATGCTGTCTATGACCAGTCGGAATTCCTCTAACGTCACTTGACATTCTAATCATTTCTCCAAAAGGTTCCATCACTAACAGAAATAAAAAGGGGGAAAGAGGACATCCCTGACGCGTCCCATTAGTGATTGGGAATGGCATAGACAGGGTCCTATTTAGCAGGAGAGCTGTACTCCTTGGGGGCAGGGCTCTGTGTGTCTGGAGCAGGAGAGCTGTACACTGGGGCGGGGCTCTGTGTGTCTGGAGCAGGAGAGCTGTACACTGGGGCGGGGCTCTGTGTGTCTGGAGCAGGAGAGCTGTACACTGGGGCGGGGCTCTGTGTGTCTGGAGCAGGAGAGCTGTACACTGGGGCGGGGCTCTGTGTGTCTGGAGCAGGAGAGCTGTACTCCTTGGGGGCAGGGCTCTGTGTGTCTGGAGCAGGAGAGCTGTACACTGGGGCGGGGCTCTGTGTGTCTGGAGCAGGAGAGCTGTACTCCTTGGGGGCAGGGCTCTGTGTGTCTGGAGCAGGAGAGCTGTACTCCTTGGGGGCAGGGCTCTGTGTGTCTGGAGCAGGAGAGCTGTACTCCTTGGGGGCAGGGCTCTGTGTGTCTGGAGCAGGAGAGCTGTACACTGGGGCGGGGCTCTGTGTGTCTGGAGCAGGAGAGCTGTACTCCTTGGGGGCAGGGCTCTGTGTGTCTGGAGCAGGAGAGCTGTACACTGGGGCGGGGCTCTGTGTGTCTGGAGCAGGAGAGCTGTACTCCTTGGGGGCAGGGCTCTGTGTGTCTGGAGCAGGAGAGCTGTACTCCTTGGGGGCAGGGCTCTGTGTGTCTGGAGCAGGAGAGCTGTACACTGGGGCGGGGCTCTGTGTGTCTGGAGCAGAAAGAATGCTGTACTCCTTGGGGGCAGGGCTCTGTGTGTCTGGAGCAGGAGAGCTGTACACTGGGGCGGGGCTCTGTGTGTCTGGAGCAGGAGAGCTGTACACTGGGGCGGGGCTCTGTGTGTCTGGAGCAGGAGAGCTGTACACTGGGGGCGGGGCTCTGTGTGTCTGGAGCAGGAGAGCTGTACTCCTTGGGGGCAGGGCTCTGTGTGTCTGGAGCAGGAGAGCTGTACTCCTTGGGGGCAGGGCTCTGTGTGTCTGGAGCAGGAGAGCTGTACACTGGGGCGGGGCTCTGTGTGTCTGGAGCAGGAGAGCTGTACACTGGGGCGGGGCTCTGTGTGTCTGGAGCAGGAGAGCTGTACTCCTTGGGGGCAGGGCTCTGTGTGTCTGGAGCAGGAGAGCTGTACACTGGGGCGGGGCTCTGTGTGTCTGGAGCAGGAGAGCTGTACACTGGGGCGGGGCTCTGTGTGTCTGGAGCAGGAGAGCTGTACACTGGGGCGGGGCTCTGTGTGTCTGGAGCAGGAGAGCTGTACACTGGGGCGGGGCTCTGTGTGTCTGGAGCAGGAGAGCTGTACTCCTTGGGGGCAGGGCTCTGTGTGTCTGGAGCAGGAGAGCTGTACACTGGGGCGGGGCTCTGTGTGTCTGGAGCAGGAGAGCTGTACTCCTTGGGGGCAGGGCTCTGTGTGTCTGGAGCAGGAGAGCTGTACTCCTTGGGGGCAGGGCTCTGTGTGTCTGGAGCAGGAGAGCTGTACTCCTTGGGGGCAGGGCTCTGTGTGTCTGGAGCAGGAGAGCTGTACTCCTTGGGGGCAGGGCTCTGTGTGTCTGGAGCAGGAGAGCTGTACACTGGGGCGGGGCTCTGTGTGTCTGGAGCAGGAGAGCTGTACTCCTTGGGGGCAGGGCTCTGTGTGTCTGGAGCAGGAGAGCTGTACTCCTTGGGGGCAGGGCTCTGTGTGTCTGGAGCAGGAGAGCTGTACACTGGGGCGGGGCTCTGTGTGTCTGGAGCAGGAGAGCTGTAGTCCTTGGGGGCAGGGCTCTGTGTGTCTGGAGCAGGAGAGCTGTACACTGGGGCGGGGCTCTGTGTGTCTGGAGCAGGAGAGCTGTACACTGGGGCGGGGCTCTGTGTGTCTGGAGCAGGAGAGCTGTACACTGGGGGCGGGGCTCTGTGTGTCTGGAGCAGGAGAGCTGTACTCCTTGGGGGCAGGGCTCTGTGTGTCTGGAGCAGGAGAGCTGTACTCCTTGGGGGCAGGGCTCTGTGTGTCTGGAGCAGGAGAGCTGTACACTGGGGCGGGGCTCTGTGTGTCTGGAGCAGGAGAGCTGTACACTGGGGAGGGGCTCTGTGTGTCTGGAGCAGGAGAGCTGTACTCCTTGGGGGCAGGGCTCTGTGTGTCTGGAGCAGGAGAGCTGTACTCCTTGGGGGCAGGGCTCTGTGTGTCTGGAGCAGGAGAGCTGTACACTGGGGCGGGGCTCTGTGTGTCTGGAGCAGGAGAGCTGTACACTGGGGCGGGGCTCTGTGTGTCTGGAGCAGGAGAGCTGTACACCTTGGGGGCGGAGCTCTGTATGTCTGGAGCAGGAGAGCTGTACACTGGGGCGGGGCTCTGTGTGTCTGGAGCAGAAGGGCTGTACACTGGGGCGGGGCTCTATGTGTCTGGAACAGGAGAGCTGTACACTGGGGCGGGGCTCTGTGTGTCTGGAGCAGGAGAGCTGTACACCTTGGGGGCGGAGCTCTGTGTATCTGGAGCAGGAGAGCTGTACACTGGGGCGGGGCTCTGTGTGTCTGGAGCAGGAGAGCTGTACACTGGGGCAGGGCTCTGTGTGTCTGGAGCAGGAGAGCTGTACACCTTGGGGGCAGGGCTCTGTGTGTCTGGAGCAGGAGAGCTGTACACTGGGGCAGGGCTCTGTGTGTCTGGAGCAGGAGAGCTGTACACTGGGGGCGGGGCTCTGTGTATCTGGAGCAGGAGAGCTGTACACTGGGGCGGGGCTCTGTGTGTCTGGAGCAGGAGAGCTGTACTCCTTGGGGGCAGGGCTCTGTATGCCTGGAGCAGGAGAGCTGTACACTGGGGCGGGGCTCTGTGTGTCTGGAGCAGGAGAGCTGTACACTGGGGCAGGGCTCTGTGTGTCTGGAGCAGGAGAGCTGTACACCTTGGGGGCAGGGCTCTGTGTGTCTGGAGCAGGAGAGCTGTACACTGGGGCAGGGCTCTGTGTGTCTGGAGCAGGAGAGCTGTACACTGGGGGCGGGGCTCTGTGTATCTGGAGCAGGAGAGCTGTACACTGGGGCGGGGCTCTGTGTGTCTGGAGCAGGAGAGCTGTACACCTTGGGGGCAGGGCTCTGTGTGTCTGGAGCAGGAGAGCTGTACACTGGGGCGGGGCTCTGTGTGTCTGGAGCAGAAGAGCTGTACACTGGGGCGGGGCTCTGTGTGTCTGGAACAGGAGAGCTGTACTCCTTGGGGGCAGGGCTCTGTGTGTCTGGAGCAGGAGAGCTGTACACTGGGGCGGGGCTCTGTGTGTCTGGAGCAGGAGAGCTGTACACTGGGGCGGGGCTCTGTGTGTCTGGAGCAGGAGAGCTGTACACCTTGGGGGCGGAGCTCTGTATGTCTGGAGCAGGAGAGCTGTACACTGGGGCGGGGCTCTGTGTGTCTGGAGCAGAAGGGCTGTACACTGGGGCGGGGCTCTGTGTGTCTGGAGCAGGAGAGCTGTACACTGGGGCGGGGCTCTGTGTGTCTGGAGCAGGAGAGCTGTACACCTTGGGGGCGGAGCTCTGTGTATCTGGAGCAGGAGAGCTGTACACTGGGGCGGGGCTCTGTGTGTCTGGAGCAGGAGAGCTGTACACTGGGGCAGGGCTCTGTGTGTCTGGAGCAGGAGAGCTGTACTCCTTGGGGGCAGGGCTCTGTATGCCTGGAGCAGGATAGTTGTACACTGGGGGCGGGGCTCTGCGTGTCTGGAGCAGGAGAGCTGTACTCCTTGGGGGCGGGGTTCTGTGTGTCTGGAGCAGGAGAGCTGTACACCTTGGGGCGGGGCTCTGTGTGTCTGGAGCAGGAGAGCTGTACACTGGGGCGGGGCTCTGTGTGTCTGGAGCAGAAGAGCTGTACACTGGGGCGGGGCTCTGTGTGTCTGGAACAGGAGACCTGTACACCTTGGGGGAGGGGCTCTGTGTATCTGGAGCAGGAGAGCAGTACACTGGGGGCAGGGCTCTGTGTGTCTGGAGCAGGAGAGCTGTACACTGGGGGCAGGGCTCAGTGTGTCTGGAGCAGGAGAGCTGTACACTGGGGCGGGGCTCTGTGTGTCTGGAGCAGGAGAGCTGTACACTGGGGGCGGGGCTCTGTGTGTCTGGAACAGGAGAGCTGTACACCTTGGGGGAGGGGCTCTGTGTATCTGGAGCAGGAGAGCAGTACACTAGGGGAAGGGCTCTGTGTGTCTGGAGCAGGAGAGCTGTACACTGGGGGCGGGGCTCTGTGTGTCTGGAACAGGAGAGCTGTACACCTTGGGGGAGGGGCTCTGTGTATCTGGAGCAGGAGAGCAGTACACTGGGGGCAGGGCTCTGTGTGTCTGGAGCAGGAGAGCTGTACACTGGGGGCAGGGCTCTGTGTGTCTGGAGCAGGAGAGCTGTACACTAGGGGGCGGGGCTCTGTATGTCTGGAGCAGGAGAGCTGTACACTGGGGCTGGGCTCTGTGTGTCTGGAGCAGGAGAGCTGTACTCCTTGGGGGCAGGGCTCTGTGTGTCTGGAGCAGGAGAGCTGTACACTGGGGCGGGGCTCTGTGTGTCTGGAGCAGGAGAGCTGTACACTGGGGGCGGGGCTCTGTATGTCTGGAGCAGGAGAGCTGTACACTGGGGGCGGGGCTCTGTATGTCTGGAGCAGGAGAGCTGTACACTGGGGGCGGGGCTCTGTATGTCTGGAGCAGGAGAGCTGTACACTGGGGGCGGGGCTCTGTGTGTCTGGAGCAGGAGAGCTGTACACCTTGGGGGCGGAGCTCTGTATGTCTGGAGCAGGAGAGCTGTACACTGGGGCGGGGCTCTGTGTGTCTGGAGCAGAAGAGCTGTACACTGGGGCGGGGCTCTGTGTGTCTGGAACAGGAGAGCTGTACACCTTGGGGGAGGGGCTCTGTGTATCTGGAGCAGGAGAGCTGTACACTGGGGGCAGAGCTCTGTGTGTCTGGAGCAGGAGAGCTGTACACTGGGGGCAGGGCTCAGTGTGTCTGGAGCAGGAGAGCTGTACACTGGGGCGGGGCTCTGTGTGTCTGGAGCAGGAGAGCTGTATACCTTGGGGGCGGGGCTCTGTGTGTCTGGAGCAGGAGAGCTGTACACTGGGGCGGGGCTCTGTGTGTCTGGAGCAGGAGAGCTGTATACCTTGGGGGCGGGGCTCTGTGTGTCTGGAGCAGGAGAGCTGTACACCTTGGGGGCGGAGCTCTGTATGTCTGGAGCAGGAGAGCTGTACACTGGGGCGGGGCTTTGTGTGTCTGGAGCAGGAGAGCTGTATACCTTGGGGGCGGGGCTCTGTGTGTCTGGAGCAGGAGAGCTGTATACCTTGGGGGCGGGGCTCTGTGTGTCTGGAGCAGGAGAGCTGTACTCCTTGGGGGCAGGGCTCTGTGTGTCTGGAGCAGGAGAGCTGTACTCCTTGGGGGCAGGGCTCTGTGTGTCTGGAGCAGGAGAGCTGTACACTGGGGCGGGGCTCTGTGTGTCTGGAGCAGGAGAGCTGTACACTGGGGGTGGGGCTCTGTGTGTCTGGAGCAGGAGAGCTGTACACCTTGGGGGAGGGGCTCTGTGTATCTGGAGCAGGAGAGCAGTACACTAGGGGAAGGGCTCTGTGTGTCTGGAGCAGGATAGCTGTACACTGGGGGCGGGGCTCTGTGTGTCTGGAACAGGAGAGCTGTACACCTTGGGGGAGGGGCTCTGTGTATCTGGAGCAGGAGAGCAGTACACTGGGGGCAGGGCTCTGCGTGTCTGGAGCAGGAGAGCTGTACACTGGGGGGCGGGGCTCTGTATGTCTGGAGCAGGAGAGCTGTACACTGGGGCGGGGCTCTGTGTGTCTGGAGCAGGAGAGCTGTACACCTTGGGGGAGGGGCTCTGTGTCTGGAGCAGGAGAGCTGTACACTGGGGGCAGGGCTCTGTGTGTCTGGAGCAGGAGAGCTGTACACTGGGGGCAGGGCTCAGTGTGTCTGGAGCAGGAGAGCTGTACACTGGGGCGGGGCTCTGTGTGTCTGGAGCAGGAGAGCTGTACACTGGGGGCGGGGCTCTGTGTGTCTGGAACAGGAGAGCTGTACACCTTGGGGGAGGGGCTCTGTGTATCTGGAGCAGGAGAGCAGTACACTAGGGGAAGGGCTCTGTGTGTCTGGAGCAGGAGAGCTGTACACTGGGGGCGGGGCTCTGTGTGTCTGGAACAGGAGAGCTGTACACCTTGGGGGAGGGGCTCTGTGTATCTGGAGCAGGAGAGCAGTACACTGGGGGCAGGGCTCTGCGTGTCTGGAGCAGGAGAGCTGTACACTGGGGGGCGGGGCTCTGTATGTCTGGAGCAGGAGAGCTGTACACTGGGGCGGGGCTCTGTGTGTCTGGAGCAGGAGAGCTGTACACCTTGGGGGAGGGGCTCTGTGTCTGGAGCAGGAGAGCTGTACACTGGGGGGCAGGGCTCTGTGTGTCTGGAGCAGGAGAGCTGTACACTGGGGCGGGGCTCTGTGTGTCTGGAGCAGGAGAGCTGTACACTGGGGCGGGGCTCTGTGTGTCTGGAGCAGGAGAGCTGTACACCTTGGGGGCGGAGCTCTGTATGTCTGGAGCAGGAGAGCTGTACACTGGGGCGGGGCTCAGTGTGTCTGGAGCAGGAGAGCTGTACACTGGGGCGGGGCTCTGTGTGTCTGGAACAGGAGAGCTGTATACCTTGGGGGCGGGGCTCTGTGTGTCTGGAGCAGGAGAGCTGTACACTGGGGCGGGGCTCTGTGTTTCTGGAGCAGGAGAGCTGTATACCTTGGGGGCGGGGCTCTGTGTGTCTGGAGCAGGAGAGCTGTACACCTTGGGGGCGGAGCTCTGTATGTCTGGAGCAGGAGAGCTGTACACTGGGGCGGGGCTCTGTGTGTCTGGAGCAGAAGAGCTGTATACCTTGGGGGCGGGGCTCTGTGTGTCTGGAGCAGGAGAGCTGTATACCTTGGGGCGGAGCTCTGTATGTCTGGAGCAGGAGAGCTGTACACTGGGGCGGGGCTCTGTGTGTCTGGAGCAGGAGAGCTGTATACTTTGGGGGAGGGGCTCTGTGTGTCTGGAGCAGGAGAGATGTACACCTTGGGGGAGGGGCTCTGTGTGTCTGGAGCAGGAGAGCTGTACACCTTGGGGCGGGGCTCTGTGTGTCTGGAGCAGGAGAGCTGTACAGCTTGGGGGCGGGGCTCTGTATGTCTGGAGCAGGATAGCTGTACACTGGGGGCAGGGCTCTGCGTGTCTGGAGCAGGAGAGCTGTACTCCTTGGGTGCGGGGTTCTGTGTGTCTGGAGCAGGAGAGCTGTACACCTTGGGGGCGGGGTTCTGTGTCTGGAGCAGGAGAGCTGTACACCTTGGGGCGGGGCTCTGTGTGTCTGGAGCAGGAGAGCTGTACACCTTGGGGGCGGGGCTCTGCGTGTCTGGAGCAGGAGAGCTGTACTCCTTGGGGGCGGGGCTCTGTGTGTCTGGAGCAGGAGAGCTGTACACCTTGGGGCGAGGCTCTGTGTGTCTGGAGCAGGAGAGCTGTACATCTTGGGGGCGGGGCTCTGTATGCCTGGAGCAGGATAGTTGTACACTGGGGGCGGGGCTCTGCGTGTCTGGAGCAGGAGAGCTGTACTCCTTGGGGGCGGGGTTCTGTGTGTCTGGAGCAGGAGAGCTGTACACCTTGGGGGCGGGGTTCTGTGTGTCTGGAGCAGGAGAGCTGTACACCTTGGGGCGGGGCTCTGTGTGTCTGGAGCAGGAGAGCTGTACACCTTGGGGCGGGGCTCTGTGTGTCTGGAGCAGGAGAGCTGTACACCTTGGGGGCGGGGCTCTGTATGTCTGGAGCAGGATAGTTGTACACTGGGGGCGGGGCTCTGCGTGTCTGGAGCAGGAGAGCTGTACACTGGGGGGCGGGGCTCTGTGTCTGGAGCAGGAGAGCTGTACACTGGGGGCGGGGCTCTGTGTCTGGAGCAGGAGAGCTGTACACTGGGGGGCGGGGCTCTGTGTCTGGATCAGGAGAGCTGTACACTAGGGGCGGGCCAGTGGCGGATCCAGGGGGGGGCAAAGGGGAAATTGCCCCCCCCCCCCGAGCTGGCGGCGGGGCACAGGGAGATGAGCGCTTCCATTGTAAGCGCTCATCTCCAGTCATCTGTATCGCCGTCCTCAGGACAACGATACAGTCTCAGATGCCTGTGCTGCGGCAGGGGAGGGAGAGGCGTGTCCCTTTCCCTTCCTCTGATAGGCTGCAGGTACTAGGCCGCCGCAGGCGGCGCGTTGACGTCATCGCGCCGCCTGAGCCATACAGCGCAGGACACAGGCCAGAAGAGGCCTGCATCGCATCGCTGACATGGAGGTAAGTATGTGGTTTTTTTTTTTTTTATATATACAATACTGTTATTACTGGCGGGGGGGGGGGGGAAGGGGGCTGTTATTACTGGCACAGGGGGGCTGTTATTACTGGCACAGGGGGGCTGTTATTACTGGCACAGGGGGGCTGTTATTACTGGCAGGGGGGCTGTTATTACTGGCACAGGGGGGCTGTTATTACTGGCACAGGGGGGCTGTTATTACTGGCACAGGGGTCTGTTATTACTGGCAGGGGGGCTGTTATTACTGGCAGGGGGGCTGTTATTACTGGCAGGGGGGCTGTTATTACTGGCACAGGGGGGCTGTTATTACTGGCACAGGGGGGCTGTTATTACTGGCACAGGGGGGCTGTTATTACTGGCAGGGGGGCTGTTATTACTGGCACAGGGGGGCTGTTATTACTGGCGGGGGCTGTTATTACTGGCACAGGGGGGAGCTGTTATTACTGGCACGGGGGGGCTGTTATTACTGGCACAGGGGGGGGGCTGTTATTACTGGCACAGGGGGGGCTGTTATTACTGGCACGGGGGGGGGCTGTTATTACTGGCACAGGGGGGGGCTGTTATTACTGGCACAGAGGGGGGGCTGTTATTACTGGCACGGGGGGGGGGCTGTTATTACTGGCACAGGGGGGGGGGCTGTTATTGCTGGCACATGGGGGGCTGTTATTAATACTGTCACATGGGGGGCTGTTATTAATACTGGCACATGGGGGGCTGTTATTAATACTGGAACATGGGGGGCTGTTATTAATACTGGCGGGGGCTGTTATTAATACTGGCACATGTTTGGGGGCACTATAGGGGCATCTACTGAGGCCACAAAGAAGGGGTATTTTATATGGGCTCTCTGTACAGTACAATTTTATACTGGGACACATTATGGTGGGTACTATGGGGAAGGGGGGAGAGGAGTACTATGGGATCATCTACGGGGGGCACTAAGAAGGGGTATTTTATACTTGCAAATGATGGGGGACATTGAGGGCATCTACTGGAGCATTTTATACTGGTACATTATGGGGGGCACTAGGAGGGAGGGGGGAGAGGAGCACTATGGGGGCATTTACTGGAGGCACTATATAGGGGTATTTTATACTGGGACATTATGGGGGGCACTAGCAGGAAGGGGGGAGAGGAGCACTATGGGGGCATTTACTGGGGGCACTATATAGGGGTATTTTATACTGGGACATTATGGGGGCACTATGGGGACATTAGCTCAACTGAGGGCATTACAAGCGGGTATTTTTGCACTGTCACATTAGAAGGAGAATTATTTGTGGGCTTTATTACTCCCCCATGGTATGACCCCCTAGTAGCAGCACCAGCCTCTCCCTGCTCTGCTATCCCTCTGCCCCTTCTCCAAATCCTTATTATGAAATCTTTCTCATTAGGATAAAACACAACATCAGCTCCGCCGAGCCCCCGACCAAAGTGTGGAAGTGGCGTCCGAGACCCCCAAGTGTTCATGTGAAATAGGTTTATGTTATACACATATAGCATCCACTGTGTAGTCTGTTCTATAAGCACCATTGTTTTGTGGCGGCGGACAGAATTTTTTTTTAAAGTGCCCCTCCCGACACCAGGCTCTGGATCCGCCACTGGGCGGGGCTCTGTATGTCTGGATCAGGAGAGCTGTACACTAGGGGCAGGGCTCTGTATGTCTGGATCAGGAGAGCTGTACACTAGGGGCGGGGCTCTGTATGTCTGGATCAGGAGAGCTGTACACTGGGGGCGGGGCTCTGTATGTCTGGAGCAGGAGAGCTGTACACTGGGGGCGGGGCTCTGTGTGTCTGGAGCAGGAGAGCTGTACACTAGGGGCGGGGATCTGTATGTCTGGATCAGGAGAGCTGTACACTGGGGGCGGGGCTCTGTATGTCTGAAACAGGAGAGCTGTACACTGGGGGCGGGGCTCTGTGTGTCTGGAGCAGGAGAGCTGTACACTAGGGGCGGGGCTCTGTGTGTCTGGAGCAGGAGAGCTGTACACTAGGGGCGGGGCTCTGTATGTCTGGAGCAGGAGAGCTGTACACTGGGGGCGGGGCTCTGTGTGTCTGGAGCAGGAGAGCTGTACACTAGGGGCGGGGCTCTGTGTGTCTGGAGCAGGAGAGCTGTACACTAGGGGCGGGGCTCTGTGTATCTGGAGCAGGAGAGCTGTACACTAGGGGCGGGGCTCTGTGTATCTGGAGCAGGAGAGCTGTACACTAGGGGCGGGGCTCTGTATGTCTGGAGCAGGAGAGCTGTACACTAGGGGCGGGGCTCTGTATGTCTGGAGCAGGAGAGCTGTACACTAGGGGCGGGGCTCTGTGTGTCTGGAGCAGGAGAGCTGTACACTAGGGGCGGGGCTCTGTGTGTCTGGAGCAGGAGAGCTGTACACTGGGGGCAGGGCTCTGTATGTCTGGAGCAGGAGAGCTGTACACTAGGGGCGGGGTTCTGTATGTCTGGAGCAGGAGAGCTGTGCACTAGGGGTGGGGCTCTGGATGTCTGGAGCAGGAGAGCTGTACACTAGGGGCGGGGCTCTGTGTGTCTGGAGCAGGAGAGCTGTACACTGGGGGCGGAGCCCTGTATGTCTGGAGCAGGAGAGCTGTACACTAGGGGCGGGGCTCTGTGTATCTGGAGCAGGAGAGCTGTACACTGGGGGCGGGGCTCTGTGTCTGGATCAGGAGAGCTGTACACTAGGGGCGGGGTTCTCTGTGTATCTGGAGCAGGAGAGCTGTACACTAGGGGCGGGGCTCTGTATGTCTGGAGCAGGAGAGCTGTACACTAGGTGCGGGGTTCTCTGTGTATCTGGAGCAGGAGAGCTGTACACTGGGGGCGGGGCTCTGTATGTCTGGAGCAGGAGAGCTGTACACTAGGGGCGGGGCTCTGTATGTCTGGAGCAGGAGAGCTGTACACTAGGGGCGGGGTTCTCTGTGTATCTGGAGCAGGAGAGCTGTACACTGGGGTGGGGTTCTCTGTGTATCTGGAGCAGGAGAGCTGTACACCTTGGGGGCGGGGCTCTGTATGTCTGGAGCAGGAGACCTGTACACTGGGGGCGGGGCTCTGTGTATCTGGAGCAGGAGAGCTGTACACTAGGGGCGGGGCTCTGTATGTCTGGAGCAGGAGAGCTGTACACTAGGGGCGGGGTTCTCTGTGTATCTGGAGCAGGAGAGCTGTACACTGGGGGCGGGGCTCTGTGTGTCTGGAGCAGGAGAGCTGTACACTGGGGCGGGGCTCTGTATGTCTGGAGCAGGAGAGCTGTACACTAGGGGCGGGGTTCTGTATGTCTGGAGCAGGAGAGCTGTGCACCTTGGGGGCGGGGCACTGTGTGTCTGGATCAGGAGAGCTGTACACTAGGTGCGGGGTTCTCTGTGTATCTGGAGCAGGAGAGCTGTACACTAGGGGCGGGGCTCTGTATGTCTGGAGCAGGAGAGCTGTACACTCGGGGCGGGGTTCTCTGTGTATCTGGAGCAGGAGAGCTGTACACTGCGGGCGGGGCTCTGTGTGTCTGGATCAGGAGAGCTGTACACTGGGGGGCGGGGCTCTGTATGTCTGGAGCAGGAGAGCTGTACACTGGGGCGGGGCTCTGTGTATCTGGAGCAGGAGAGCTGTACACTGGGGGCGGGGCTCTGTGTATCTGGAGCAGGAGAGCTGTACACTGGGGGCGGGGCTCTGTGTCTGGATCAGGAGAGCTGTATACCTTGGGGGCGGGGCTCTGTGTGTCTGGATCAGGAGAGCTGTACACTGGGGGCGGGGCTCTGTGTATCTGGATCAGGAGAGCTGTACACTGGGGGCGGGGCTCTGTGTGTCTGGAGCAGGAGAGCTGTACACTGGGGCGGGGCTCTGTGTATCTGGAGCAGGAGAGCTGTACACTGGGGGCGGGGCTCTGTATGTCTGGAGCAGGAGAGCTGTACACCTTGGGGGCGGAGCCCTGTATGTCTGGAGCAGGAGAGCTGTACACTGGGGCGGGGCTCTGTGTGTCTGGAGCAGGAGAGCTGTACACTGGGGCGGGGCTCTGTGTATCTGGAGCAGGAGAGCTGTATACCTTGGGGGCGGGGCTCTGTGTCTGGATCAGGAGAGCTGTACACTAGGGGCAGGGCTCTGTGTATCTGGAGCAGGAGAGCTGTACACTAGGGGCGGGGCTCTGTATGTCTGGAGCAGGAGAGCTGTACACCTTGGGGGCGGAGCCCGGTATGTCTGGAGCAGGAGAGCTGTACACTAGGGGCGGGGCTCTGTATGTCTGGAGCAGGAGAGCTGTACTCCTTGGGGGCGGGGCTCTGTGTATCTGGAGCAGGAGAGCTGTACACTGCGGGCGGCGCTCTGTGTGTCTGGAGCAGTAGAGCTGTACACTGGGGCGGGGCTCTGTGTATCTGGATCAGGAGAGCTGTACACTGGGGGCGGGGCTCTGTGTGTCTGGAGCAGGAGAGCTGTACACTGGGGCGGGGCTCTGTGTATCTGGAGCAGGAGAGCTGAACACTGGGGGCGGGGCTCTGTATGTCTGGAGCAGGAGAGCTGTACACCTTGGGGGCGGAGCCCTGTATGTCTGGAGCAGGAGAGCTGTACACTGGGGCGGGGCTCTGTGTGTCTGGAGCAGGAGAGCTGTACACTGGGGCGGGGCTCTGTGTATCTGGAGCAGGAGAGCTGTATACCTTGGGGGCGGGGCTCTGTGTCTGGATCAGGAGAGCTGTACACTAGGGGCAGGGCTCTGTGTATCTGGAGCAGGAGAGCTGTACACTAGGGGCGGGGCTCTGTATGTCTGGAGCAGGAGAGCTGTACACCTTGGGGGCGGAGCCCGGTATGTCTGGAGCAGGAGAGCTGTACACTAGGGGCGGGGCTCTGTATGTCTGGCGCAGGAGAGCTGTACTCCTTGGGGGCGGGGCTCTGTGTATCTGGAGCAGGAGAGCTGTACACTGCGGGCGGGGCTCTGTGTGTCTGGAGCAGTAGAGCTGTACACTGGGGCGGGGCTCTGTGTATCTGGAGCAGGAGATCTGTACACTGGGGGCGGGGCTCTGTGTATCTGGAGCAGGAGAGCTGTACACCTTGGGGCGGGGCTCTGTATGTCTGGAGCAGGAGAGCTGTACACCTTGGGGGCGGAGCCCTGTATGTCTGGAGCAGGAGAGCTGTACACTGGGGGCGGGGCTCTGTGTATCTGGAGCAGGAGAGCTGTACACCTTGGGGGCGGAGCCCTGTATGTCTGGAGCAGGAGAGCTGTACACCTTGGGGGCGGGGTTCTGTGTGTCTGGAGCAGGAGAGCTGTACACCTTGGGGCGGGGCTCTGTGTATCTGGAGCAGGAGAGCTGTACACCTTGGGGCGGGGCTCTGTATGTCTGGAGCAGGAGAGCTGTACACCTTGGGGCTGGGCTCTGTGTGTCTGGAGCAGGAGAGCTGTACTCCTTGGGGGCAGGGCTCTGTGTGTCTGGAACAGGACTGCTGTACACCTTGGGGGCGGGGCTCTGTATGTCTGGAGCAGGATAGTTGTACACTGGGGGCGGGGCTCTGCGTGTCTGGAGCAGGAGAGCTGTACACTGGGGGGCGGGGCTCTGTCTGGAGCAGGAGAGCTGTACACTGGGGGCGGGGCTCTGTGTCTGGAGCAGGAGAGCTGTACACTGGGGGGCGGGGCTCTGTGTCTGGATCAGGAGAGCTGTACACTAGGGGCGGGGCCAGTGGCGGATCCAGGGGGGGCAAAGGGGCAATTGCCCCCCCCCCCCGAGCTGGCGGCGGGGCACAGGGAGATGAGCGCTTCCATTGTAAGCGCTCATCTCCAGTCATCTGTATCGCCGTCCTCAGGACAACGATACAGTCTCAGATGCCTGTGCTGCGGCAGGGGAGGGAGAGGCGTGTCCCTTTCCCTTCCTCTGATAGGCTGCAGGTACTAGGCCGCCACAGGCGGAGCGTTGACGTCATCGCGCCGCCTGAGCCATACAGCGCAGGACACAGGCCAGAAGAGGCCTGCATCGCATCGCTGACATGGAGGTAAGTATGTGTTTTTTTTTTTTTATATATATACAATACTGTTATTACTGGCGGGGGGGGGGGGGGAGGGGGCTGTTATTACTGGCACAGGGGGCTGTTATTACTGGCACAGGGGGGCTGTTATTACTGGCACAGGGGGGCTGTTATTACTGGCAGGGGGGCTGTTATTACTGGCACAGGGGGGCTGTTATTACTGGCACAGGGGGGCTGTTATTACTGGCACAGGGGGGCTGTTATTACTGGCACAGGGGTCTGTTATTACTGGCAGGGGGGCTGTTATTACTGGCAGGGGGGCTGTTATTACTGGCAGGGGGGCTGTTATTACTGGCACAGGGGGGCTGTTATTACTGGCACAGGGGGGCTGTTATTACTGGCACAGGGGGGCTGTTATTACTGGCAGGGGGGCTGTTATTACTGGCACAGGGGGGCTGTTATTACTGGCGGGGGCTGTTATTACTGGCAGGGGGGCTGTATGTCTGGAGCAGGAGAGCTGTACACTGGGGGCGGGGCTCTGTGTGTCTGGAGCAGGAGAGCTGTACACTAGGGGCGGGGCTCTGTGTGTCTGGAGCAGGAGAGCTGTACACTAGGGGCGGGGCTCTGTGTATCTGGAGCAGGAGAGCTGTACACTAGGGGCGGGGCTCTGTGTATCTGGAGCAGGAGAGCTGTACACTAGGGGCGGGGCTCTGTATGTCTGGAGCAGGAGAGCTGTACACTAGGGGCGGGGCTCTGTATGTCTGGAGCAGGAGAGCTGTACACTAGGGGCGGGGCTCTGTGTGTCTGGAGCAGGAGAGCTGTACACTAGGGGCGGGGCTCTGTGTGTCTGGAGCAGGAGAGCTGTGCACTAGGGGTGGGGCTCTGGATGTCTGGAGCAGGAGAGCTGTACACTAGGGGCGGGGCTCTGTGTGTCTGGAGCAGGAGAGCTGTACACTGGGGGCAGGGCTCTGTATGTCTGGAGCAGGAGAGCTGTACACTAGGGGCGGGGTTCTGTATGTCTGGAGCAGGAGAGCTGTGCACTAGGGGTGGGGCTCTGGATGTCTGGAGCAGGAGAGCTGTACACTAGGGGCGGGGCTCTGTGTGTCTGGAGCAGGAGAGCTGTACACTGGGGGCGGAGCCCTGTATGTCTGGAGCAGGAGAGCTGTACACTAGGGGCGGGGTTCTGTATGTCTGGAGCAGGAGAGCTGTGCACTAGGGGTGGGGCTCTGGATGTCTGGAGCAGGAGAGCTGTACACTAGGGGCGGGGCTCTGTGTGTCTGGAGCAGGAGAGCTGTACACTGGGGGCGGAGCCCTGTATGTCTGGAGCAGGAGAGCTGTACACTAGGGGCGGGGCTCTGTGTATCTGGAGCAGGAGAGCTGTACACTGGGGGCGGGGCTCTGTGTCTGGATCAGGAGAGCTGTACACTAGGGGCGGGGTTCTCTGTGTATCTGGAGCAGGAGAGCTGTACACTAGGGGCGGGGCTCTGTATGTCTGGAGCAGGAGAGCTGTACACTAGGGGCGGGGTTCTCTGTGTATCTGGAGCAGGAGAGCTGTACACTGGGGGCGGGGCTCTGTATGTCTGGAGCAGGAGAGCTGTACACTAGGGGCGGGGCTCTGTATGTCTGGAGCAGGAGAGCTGTACACTAGGGGCGGGGTTCTCTGTGTATCTGGAGCAGGAGAGCTGTACACTGGGGTGGGGTTCTCTGTGTATCTGGAGCAGGAGAGCTGTACACCTTGGGGGCGGGGCTCTGTATGTCTGGAGCAGGAGAGCTGTACACTGGGGGCGGGGCTCTGTGTATCTGGAGCAGGAGAGCTGTACACTAGGGGCGGGGCTCTGTATGTCTGGAGCAGGAGAGCTGTACACTAGGGGCGGGGTTCTCTGTGTATCTGGAGCAGGAGAGCTGTACACTGGGGGCGGGGCTCTGTGTGTCTGGAGCAGGAGAGCTGTACACTGGGGCGGGGCTCTGTATGTCTGGAGCAGGAGAGCTGTACACTAGGGGCGGGGTTCTGTATGTCTGGAGCAGGAGAGCTGTGCACCTTGGGGGCGGGGCACTGTGTGTCTGGATCAGGAGAGCTGTACACTAGGTGCGGGGTTCTCTGTGTATCTGGAGCAGGAGAGCTGTACACTAGGGGCGGGGCTCTGTATGTCTGGAGCAGGAGAGCTGTACACTCGGGGCGGGGTTCTCTGTGTATCTGGAGCAGGAGAGCTGTACACTGCGGGCGGGGCTCTGTGTGTCTGGATCAGGAGAGCTGTACACTGGGGGGCGGGGCTCTGTATGTCTGGAGCAGGAGAGCTGTACACTGGGGCGGGGCTCTGTGTATCTGGAGCAGGAGAGCTGTACACTGGGGGCGGGGCTCTGTGTATCTGGAGCAGGAGAGCTGTACACTGGGGGCGGGGCTCTGTGTCTGGATCAGGAGAGCTGTATACCTTGGGGGCGGGGCTCTGTGTGTCTGGATCAGGAGAGCTGTACACTGGGGGCGGGGCTCTGTGTATCTGGATCAGGAGAGCTGTACACTGGGGGCGGGGCTCTGTGTGTCTGGAGCAGGAGAGCTGTACACTGGGGCGGGGCTCTGTGTATCTGGAGCAGGAGAGCTGTACACTGGGGGCGGGGCTCTGTATGTCTGGAGCAGGAGAGCTGTACACCTTGGGGGCGGAGCCCTGTATGTCTGGAGCAGGAGAGCTGTACACTGGGGCGGGGCTCTGTGTGTCTGGAGCAGGAGAGCTGTACACTGGGGCGGGGCTCTGTGTATCTGGAGCAGGAGAGCTGTATACCTTGGGGGCGGGGCTCTGTGTCTGGATCAGGAGAGCTGTACACTAGGGGCAGGGCTCTGTGTATCTGGAGCAGGAGAGCTGTACACTAGGGGCGGGGCTCTGTATGTCTGGAGCAGGAGAGCTGTACACCTTGGGGGCGGAGCCCGGTATGTCTGGAGCAGGAGAGCTGTACACTAGGGGCGGGGCTCTGTATGTCTGGAGCAGGAGAGCTGTACTCCTTGGGGGCGGGGCTCTGTGTATCTGGAGCAGGAGAGCTGTACACTGTGGGCGGGGCTCTGTGTGTCTGGAGCAGTAGAGCTGTACACTGGGGCGGGGCTCTGTGTATCTGGATCAGGAGAGCTGTACACTGGGGGCGGGGCTCTGTGTGTCTGGAGCAGGAGAGCTGTACACTGGGGCGGGGCTCTGTGTATCTGGAGCAGGAGAGCTGAACACTGGGGGCGGGGCTCTGTATGTCTGGAGCAGGAGAGCTGTACACCTTGGGGGCGGAGCCCTGTATGTCTGGAGCAGGAGAGCTGTACACTGGGGCGGGGCTCTGTGTGTCTGGAGCAGGAGAGCTGTACACTGGGGCGGGGCTCTGTGTATCTGGAGCAGGAGAGCTGTATACCTTGGGGGCGGGGCTCTGTGTCTGGATCAGGAGAGCTGTACACTAGGGGCAGGGCTCTGTGTATCTGGAGCAGGAGAGCTGTACACTAGGGGCGGGGCTCTGTATGTCTGGAGCAGGAGACCTGTACACCTTGGGGGCGGAGCCCGGTATGTCTGGAGCAGGAGAGCTGTACACTAGGGGCGGGGCTCTGTATGTCTGGCGCAGGAGAGCTGTACTCCTTGGGGGCGGGGCTCTGTGTATCTGGAGCAGGAGAGCTGTACACTGCGGGCGGGGCTCTGTGTGTCTGGAGCAGTAGAGCTGTACACTGGGGCGGGGCTCTGTGTATCTGGAGCAGGAGATCTGTACACTGGGGGCGGGGCTCTGTGTATCTGGAGCAGGAGAGCTGTACACCTTGGGGCGGGGCTCTGTATGTCTGGAGCAGGAGAGCTGTACACCTTGGGGGCGGAGCCCTGTATGTCTGGAGCAGGAGAGCTGTACACTGGGGGCGGGGCTCTGTGTATCTGGAGCAGGAGAGCTGTACACCTTGGGGGCGGAGCCCTGTATGTCTGGAGCAGGAGAGCTGTACACCTTGGGGGCGGGGTTCTGTGTGTCTGGAGCAGGAGAGCTGTACACCTTGGGGCGGGGCTCTGTGTATCTGGAGCAGGAGAGCTGTACACCTTGGGGCGGGGCTCTGTATGTCTGGAGCAGGAGAGCTGTACACCTTGGGGCTGGGCTCTGTGTGTCTGGAGCAGGAGAGCTGTACTCCTTGGGGGCAGGGCTCTGTGTGTCTGGAACAGGACTGCTGTACACCTTGGGGGCGGGGCTCTGTATGTCTGGAGCAGGATAGTTGTACACTGGGGGCGGGGCTCTGCGTGTCTGGAGCAGGAGAGCTGTACACTGGGGGGCGGGGCTCTGTCTGGAGCAGGAGAGCTGTACACTGGGGGCGGGGCTCTGTGTCTGGAGCAGGAGAGCTGTACACTGGGGGGCGGGGCTCTGTGTCTGGATCAGGAGAGCTGTACACTAGGGGCGGGGCCAGTGGCGGATCCAGGGGGGGCAAAGGGGCAATTGCCCCCCCCCCCGAGCTGGCGGCGGGGCACAGGGAGATGAGCGCTTCCATTGTAAGCGCTCATCTCCAGTCATCTGTATCGCCGTCCTCAGGACAACGATACAGTCTCAGATGCCTGTGCTGCGGCAGGGGAGGGAGAGGCGTGTCCCTTTCCCTTCCTCTGATAGGCTGCAGGTACTAGGCCGCCACAGGCGGAGCGTTGACGTCATCGCGCCGCCTGAGCCATACAGCGCAGGACACAGGCCAGAAGAGGCGTGCATCGCATCGCTGACATGGAGGTAAGTATGTGGTTTTTTTTTTTTATATATACAATACTGTTATTACTGGCGGGGGGGGTGGGAAGGGGGCTGTTATTACTGGCACAGGGGGCTGTTATTACTGGCACAGGGGGGCTGTTATTACTGGCACAGGGGGGCTGTTATTACTGGCAGGGGGGCTGTTATTACTGGCACAGGGGGGCTGTTATTACTGGCACAGGGGTCTGTTATTACTGGCAGGGGGGCTGTTATTACTGGCAGGGGGGCTGTTATTACTGGCACAGGGGGGCTGTTATTACTGGCACAGGGGGGCTGTTATTACTGGCACAGGGGGGCTGTTATTACTGGCACAGGGGGCTGTTATTACTGGCACAGGGGTCTGTTATTACTGGCAGGGGGGCTGTTATTACTGGCAGGGGGGCTGTTATTACTGGCACAGGGGGGCTGTTATTACTGGCACAGGGGGGCTGTTATTACTGGCAGGGGGGCTGTTATTACTGGCACAGGGGGGCTGTTATTACTGGCGGGGGCTGTTATTACTGGCAGGGGGGCTGTTATTACTGGCACAGGGGGGCTGTTATTACTGGCACAGGGGGGAGCTGTTATTACTGGCACGGGGGGGCTGTTATTACTGGCACAGGGGGGGGGCTGTTATTACTGGCACAGGGGGGAGCTGTTATTACTGGCACGGGGGGGCTGTTATTACTGGCACAGGGGGGGGCTGTTATTACTGGCACAGGGGGGGCTGTTATTACTGGCACGGGGGGGGGGGGGCTGTTATTACTGGCACGGGGGGGGCTGTTATTACTGGCACAGAGGGGGGGCTGTTATTACTGGCACGGGGGGGGGGGGGGCTGTTATTACTGGCACAGGGGGGGGGGCTGTTATTGCTGGCACATGGGGGGCTGTTATTAATACTGTCACATGGGGGGCTGTTATTAATACTGGCACATGGGGGGCTGTTATTAATACTGGAACATGGGGGGCTGTTATTAATACTGGCGGGGGCTGTTATTAATACTGGCACATGTTTGGGGGCACTATAGGGGCATCTACTGAGGCCACAAAGAAGGGGTATTTTATATGGGCTCTCTGTACAGTACAATTTTATACTGGGACACATTATGATGGGTACTATGGGGAAGGGGGGAGAGGAGTACTATGGGATCATCTACGGGGGGCACTAAGAAGGGGTATTTTATACTTGCAAATGATGGGGGACACTGAGGGCATCTACTGGAGCATTTTATACTGGTACATTATGGGGGGCACTAGGAGGGAGGGGGGAGAGGAGCACTATGGGGGCATTTACTGGAGGCACTATATAGGGGTATTTTATACTGGGACATTATGGGGGGCACTAGCAGGAAGGGGGGAGAGGAGCACTATGGGGGCATTTACTGGGGGCACTATATAGGGGTATTTTATACTGGGACATTATGGGGGCACTATGGGGACATTAGCTCAACTGAGGGCATTACAAGCGGGTATTTTTGCACTGTCACATTAGAAGGAGAATTATTTGTGGGCTTTATTACTCCCCCATGGTATGACCCCTAGTAGCAGCACCAGCCTCTCCCTGCTCTGCTATCCCTCTGCCCCTTCTCCAAATCCTTATTATGAAATCTTTCTCATTAGGATAAAACACAACATCAGCTCCGCCGAGCCCCCGACCAAAGTGTGGAAGTGGCGTCCGAGACCCCCAAGTGTTCATGTGAAATAGGTTTATGTTATACACATATAGCATCCACTGTGTAGTCTGTTCTATAAGCACCATTGTTTTGTGGCGGCGGACAGAATTTTTTTTTAAAGTGCCCCTCCCGACACCAGGCTCTGGATCCGCCACTGGGCAGGGCTCTGTATGTCTGGATCAGGAGAGCTGTACACTGGGGGCGGGGCTCTGTATGTCTGGATCAGGAGAGCTGTACACTGGGGGCGGGGCTCTGTATGTCTGGATCAGGAGAGCTGTACACTAGGAGCGGGGCTCTGTATGTCTGGATCAGGAGAGCTGTACACTGGGGGCGGGGCTCTGTATGTCTGGATCAGGAGAGCTGTACACTAGGGGCGGGGCTCTGTATGTCTGGATCAGGAGAGCTGTACACTAGGGGCGGGGCTCTGTATGTCTGGAGCAGGAGAGCTGTACACTGGGGGCGGGGCTCTGTGTGTCTGGAGCAGGAGAGCTGTACACTAGGGGCGGGGATCTGTATGTCTGGAGCAGGAGAGCTGTACACTAGGGGCGGGGCTCTGTATGTCTGGAGCAGGAGAGCTGTACACTAGGGGCGGGGCTCTGTATGTCTGGAGCAGGAGAGCTGTACACTAGGGGCGGGGCTCTGTATGTCTGGAGCAGGAGAGCTGTACACTAGGGGCGGGGCTCTGTATGTCTGGAACAGAAGAGCTGTGCACTAGGGGCGGGGCTCTGTATGTCTGGAGCAGGAGAGCTGTACACTAGGGGCGGGGCTCTGTGTGTCTGGAGCAGGAGAGCTGTACACTAGGGGCGGGGCTCTGTGTGTCTTGAGCAGGAGAGCTGTACACTAGGGGCGGGGCTCTGTGTGTCTGGAGCAGGAGAGCTGTACACTAGGGGCGGGGCTCTGTATGTCTGGAGCAGGAGAGCTGTACACTAGGGGCGGGGCTCTGTGTGTCTGGAGCAGGAGAGCTGTACACTGGGGGCGGAGCCCTGTATGTCTGGAGCAGGAGAGCTGTACACTAGGGGCGGGGCTCTGTGTATCTGGAGCAGGAGAGCTGTACACTGGGGGCGGGGCTCTGTGTCTGGATCAGGAGAGCTGTATACTAGGGGCGGGGTTCTCTGTGTATCTGGAGCAGGAGAGCTGTACACTAGGGGCGGGGCTCTGTGTCTGGAGCAGGAGAGCTGTACACTAGGGTCGGGGTTCTCTGTGTATCTGGAGCAGGAGAGCTGTACACTGGGGGCGGGGCTCTGTGTCTGGAGCAGGAGAGCTGTACACTGGGGGCGGGGCTCTGTGTATCTGGATCAGGAGAGCTGTACACTGGGGGCGGGGCTATGTGTGTCTGGAGCAGGAGAGCTGTACACTGGGGGCGGGGCTCTGTGTGTCTGGAGCAGGAGAGCTGTACACTGGGGGAGGGGCTCTGTATGTCTGGAGCAGGAGAGCTGTACACCTTGGGGGCGGAGCCCTGTATGTCTGGAGCAGGAAAGCTGTACACTGGGGCGGGGCTCTGTGTGTCTGGAGCAGGAGAGCTGTACACTGGGGCGGGGCTCTGTGTATCTGGAGCAGGAGAGCTGTACACTGGGGCGGGGCTCTGTGTATCTGGAGCAGGAGAGCTGTATACCTTGGGGGCGGGGCTCTGTATGTCTGGAGCAGGAGAGCTGTACACCTTGGGGGCGGAGCCCGGTATGTCTGGAGCAGGAGAGCTGTACACTAGGGGCGGGGCTCTGTATGTCTGGAGCAGGAGAGCTGTACTCCTTGGGGGCGGGGCTCTGTGTATCTGGAGCAGGAGAGCTGTACACTGCGGGCGGGGCTCTGTGTGTCTGGAGCAGGAGAGCTGTACACTGGGGGCGGGGCTCTGTGTATCTGGAGCAGGAGAGCTGTACACCTTGGGGCGGGGCTCTGTATGTCTGGAGCAGGAGAGCTGTACACCTTGGGGGCGGAGCCCTGTATGTCTGGAAAAGGAGAGCTGTACACTGGGGGCGGGGCTCTGTGTATCTGGAGCAGGAGAGCTGTACACCTTGGGGGCGGAGCCCTGCATGTCTGGAGCAGGAGAGCTGTACACCTTGGGGGCAGGGCTCTGTGTGTCTGGAGTAGGAGAGCTGTACACTGGGGGCGGGGCTCTGTATGTCTGGAGCAGGAGAGCTGTATACCTTGGGGGCGGAGCCCTGTATGTCTGGAGCAGGAGAGCTGTACACTGGGGGTGGGGCTCTGTATGTCTGGAACAGGAGAGCTGTACACCTTGGGGGCGGAGCCCTGTATGTCTGGAGCAGGAGAGCTGTACACTGGGGGCGGGGCTCTGTAAGTCTGGAGCAGGAGAGCTGTACACCTTGGGGCGGAGCCCTGTATGTCTGGAGCAGGAGAGCTGTACACTGGGGTGGGGCTCTGTATGTCTGGAGCAGGAGAGCTTTACACCTTGGGGGCGGAGCCCTGTATGTCTGGAGCAGGAGAGCTGTACACTGGGGGCGGGGCTCTGTATGTCTGGAGCAGGAGAGCTGTACACCTTGGGGGCGGAGCCCTGTATGTCTGGAGCAGGAGAGCTGTACACTGGGGCGGGGCTCTGTATGTCTGGAGCAGGAGAGCTGTACACTGGGGGCGGAGCCCTGTATGTCTGGAGCAGGAGAGCTGTACACTAGGGGCGGGGCTCTGTGTATCTGGAGCAGGAGAGCTGTACACTGGGGGCGGGGCTCTGTGTCTGGATCAGGAGAGCTGTACACTAGGGGCGGGGTTCTCTGTGTATCTGGAGCAGGAGAGCTGTACACTAGGGGCGGGGCTCTGTGTCTGGAGCAGGAGAGCTGTACACTAGGGTCGGGGTTCTCTGTGTATCTGGAGCAGGAGAGCTGTACACTGGGGGCGGGGCTCTGTGTCTGGAGCAGGAGAGCTGTACACTGGGGGCGGGGCTCTGTGTATCTGGATCAGGAGAGCTGTACACTGGGGGCGGGGCTATGTGTGTCTGGAGCAGGAGAGCTGTACACTGGGGGCGGGGCTCTGTGTGTCTGGAGCAGGAGAGCTGTACACTGGGGGAGGGGCTCTGTATGTCTGGAGCAGGAGAGCTGTACACCTTGGGGGCGGAGCCCTGTATGTCTGGAGCAGGAGAGCTGTACACTGGGGCGGGGCTCTGTGTGTCTGGAGCAGGAGAGCTGTACACTGGGGCGGGGCTCTGTGTATCTGGAGCAGGAGAGCTGTATACCTTGGGGGCGGGGCTCTGTGTGTCTGGATCAGGAGAGCTGTACACTAGGGGCAGGGCTCTGTGTGTCTGGAGCAGGAGAGCTGTACACTAGGGGCGGGGCTCTGTATGTCTGGAGCAGGAGAGCTGTACACCTTGGGGGCGGAGCCCGGTATGTCTGGAGCAGGAGAGCTGTACACTAGGGGCGGGGCTCTGTATGTCTGGAGCAGGAGAGCTGTACTCCTTGGGGGCGGGGCTCTGTGTATCTGGAGCAGGAGAGCTGTACACTGCGGGCGGGGCTCTGTGTGTCTGGAGCAGGAGAGCTGTACACTGGGGGCGGGGCTCTGTGTATCTGGAGCAGGAGAGCTGTACACCTTGGGGCGGGGCTCTGTATGTCTGGAGCAGGAGAGCTGTACACCTTGGGGGCGGAGCCCTGTATGTCTGGAAAAGGAGAGCTGTACACTGGGGGCGGGGCTCTGTGTATCTGGAGCAGGAGAGCTGTACACCTTGGGGGCGGAGCCCTGCATGTCTGGAGCAGGAGAGCTGTACACCTTGGGGGCAGGGCTCTGTGTGTCTGGAGCAGGAGAGCTGTACACTGGGGGCGGGGCTCTGTATGTCTGGAGCAGGAGAGCTGTATACCTTGGGGGCGGAGCCCTGTATGTCTGGAGCAGGAGAGCTGTACACTGGGGGCGGGGCTCTGTATGTCTGGAGCAGGAGAGCTGTACACCTTGGGGGCGGAGCCCTGTATGTCTGGAGCAGGAGAGCTGTACACTGGGGGCGGGGCTCTGTATGTCTGGAGCAGGAGAGCTGTACACCTTGGGGCGGAGCCCTGTATGTCTGGAGCAGGAGAGCTGTACACTGGGGTGGGGCTCTGTATGTCTGGAGCAGGAGAGCTTTACACCTTGGGGGCGGAGCCCTGTATGTCTGGAGCAGGAGAGCTGTACACTAGGGGCGGGGTTCTGTATGTCTGGAGCAGGAGAGCTGTGCACTAGGGGTGGGGCTCTGGATGTCTGGAGCAGGAGAGCTGTACACTAGGGGCGGGGCTCTGTGTGTCTGGAGCAGGATAGCTGTACACTGGGGGCGGAGCCCTGTATGTCTGGAGCAGGAGAGCTGTACACTAGGGGCGGGGCTCTGTGTATCTGGAGCAGAAGAGCTGTACACTGGGGGCGGGGCTCCGTGTCTGGATCAGGAGAGCTGTACACTAGGGGCGGGGTTCTCTGTGTATCTGGAGCAGGAGAGCTGTACACTAGGGGCGGGGCTCTGTATGTCTGGAGCAGGAGAGCTGTACACTAGGGGCGGGGTTCTGTATGTCTGGAGCAGGAGAGCTGTGCACTAGGGGTGGGGCTCTGGATGTCTGGAGCAGGAGAGCTGTACACTAGGAGCGGGGCTCTGTGTGTCTGGAGCAGGAGAGCTGTACACTGGGGGCGGAGCCCTGTATGTCTGGAGCAGGAGAGCTGTACACTAGGGGCGGGGCTCTGTGTATCTGGAGCAGGAGAGCTGTACACTGGGGGCGGGGCTCTGTGTCTGGATCAGGAGAGCTGTACACTAGGGGCGGGGTTCTCTGTGTATCTGGAGCAGGAGAGCTGTACACTAGGGGCGGGGCTCTGTATGTCTGGAGCAGGAGAGCTGTACACTAGGGGCGGGGCTCTGTATGTCTGGAACAGAAGAGCTGTGCACTAGGGGCGGGGCTCTGTATGTCTGGAGCAGGAGAGCTGTACACTAGGGGCGGGGCTCTGTGTGTCTGGAGCAGGAGAGCTGTACACTAGGGGCGGGGCTCTGTGTGTCTTGAGCAGGAGAGCTGTACACTAGGGGCGGGGCTCTGTGTGTCTGGAGCAGGAGAGCTGTACACTAGGGGCGGGGCTCTGTATGTCTGGAGCAGGAGAGCTGTACACTAGGGGCGGGGCTCTGTGTGTCTGGAGCAGGAGAGCTGTACACTGGGGGCGGAGCCCTGTATGTCTGGAGCAGGAGAGCTGTACACTAGGGGCGGGGCTCTGTGTATCTGGAGCAGGAGAGCTGTACACTGGGGGCGGGGCTCTGTGTCTGGATCAGGAGAGCTGTACACTAGGGGCGGGGTTCTCTGTGTATCTGGAGCAGGAGAGCTGTACACTAGGGGCGGGGCTCTGTGTCTGGAGCAGGAGAGCTGTACACTAGGGTCGGGGTTCTCTGTGTATCTGGAGCAGGAGAGCTGTACACTGGGGGCGGGGCTCTGTGTATCTGGATCAGGAGAGCTGTACACTGGGGGCGGGGCTATGTGTGTCTGGAGCAGGAGAGCTGTACACTGGGGGCGGGGCTCTGTGTGTCTGGAGCAGGAGAGCTGTACACTGGGGGCGGGGCTCTGTATGTCTGGAGCAGGAGAGCTGTACACCTTGGGGGCGGAGCCCTGTATGTCTGGAGCAGGAAAGCTGTACACTGGGGCGGGGCTCTGTGTGTCTGGAGCAGGAGAGCTGTACACTGGGGCGGGGCTCTGTGTATCTGGAGCAGGAGAGCTGTACACTGGGGCGGGGCTCTGTGTATCTGGAGCAGGAGAGCTGTATACCTTGGGGGCGGGGCTCTGTATGTCTGGAGCAGGAGAGCTGTACACCTTGGGGGCGGAGCCCGGTATGTCTGGAGCAGGAGAGCTGTACACTAGGGGCGGGGCTCTGTATGTCTGGAGCAGGAGAGCTGTACTCCTTGGGGGCGGGGCTCTGTGTATCTGGAGCAGGAGAGCTGTACACTGGGGGCGGGGCTATGTGTGTCTGGAGCAGGAGAGCTGTACACTGGGGGCGGGGCTCTGTATGTCTGGAGCAGGAGAGCTGTACACCTTGGGGCGGGGCTCTGTATGTCTGGAGCAGGAGAGCTGTACACCTTGGGGGCGGAGCCCTGTATGTCTGGAAAAGGAGAGCTGTACACTGGGGGCGGGGCTCTGTGTATCTGGAGCAGGAGAGCTGTACACCTTGGGGGCGGAGCCCTGCATGTCTGGAGCAGGAGAGCTGTACACCTTGGGGGCAGGGCTCTGTGTGTCTGGAGCAGGAGAGCTGTACACTGGGGGCGGGGCTCTGTATGTCTGGAGCAGGAGAGCTGTATACCTTGGGGGCGGAGCCCTGTATGTCTGGAGCAGGAGAGCTGTACACTGGGGGCGGGGCTCTGTATGTCTGGAACAGGAGAGCTGTACACCTTGGGGGCGGAGCCCTGTATGTCTGGAGCAGGAGAGCTGTACACTGGGGGCGGGGCTCTGTATGTCTGGAGCAGGAGAGCTGTACACCTTGGGGCGGAGCCCTGTATGTCTGGAGCAGGAGAGCTGTACACTGGGGTGGGGCTCTGTATGTCTGGAGCAGGAGAGCTTTACACCTTGGGGGCGGAGCCCTGTATGTCTGGAGCAGGAGAGCTGTACACTGGGGGCGGGGCTCTGTATGTCTGGAGCAGGAGAGCTGTACACCTTGGGGGCGGAGCCCTGTATGTCTGGAGCAGGAGAGCTGTACACTGGGGCGGGGCTCTGTATGTCTGGAGCAGGAGAGCTGTACACTGGGGGCGGAGCCCTGTATGTCTGGAGCAGGAGAGCTGTACACTAGGGGCGGGGCTCTGTGTATCTGGAGCAGGAGAGCTGTACACTGGGGGCGGGGCTCTGTGTCTGGATCAGGAGAGCTGTACACTAGGGGCGGGGTTCTCTGTGTATCTGGAGCAGGAGAGCTGTACACTAGGGGCGGGGCTCTGTGTCTGGAGCAGGAGAGCTGTACACTAGGGTCGGGGTTCTCTGTGTATCTGGAGCAGGAGAGCTGTACACTGGGGGCGGGGCTCTGTGTCTGGAGCAGGAGAGCTGTACACTGGGGGCGGGGCTCTGTGTATCTGGATCAGGAGAGCTGTACACTGGGGGCGGGGCTATGTGTGTCTGGAGCAGGAGAGCTGTACACTGGGGGCGGGGCTCTGTGTGTCTGGAGCAGGAGAGCTGTACACTGGGGGCGGGGCTCTGTATGTCTGGAGCAGGAGAGCTGTACACCTTGGGGGCGGAGCCCTGTATGTCTGGAGCAGGAAAGCTGTACACTGGGGCGGGGCTCTGTGTGTCTGGAGCAGGAGAGCTGTACACTGGGGCGGGGCTCTGTGTATCTGGAGCAGGAGAGCTGTATACCTTGGGGGCGGGGCTCTGTGTGTCTGGATCAGGAGAGCTGTACACTAGGGGCAGGGCTCTGTGTGTCTGGAGCAGGAGAGCTGTACACTAGGGGCGGGGCTCTGTATGTCTGGAGCAGGAGAGCTGTACACCTTGGGGGCGGAGCCCGGTATGTCTGGAGCAGGAGAGCTGTACACTAGGGGCGGGGCTCTGTATGTCTGGAGCAGGAGAGCTGTACTCCTTGGGGGCGGGGCTCTGTGTATCTGGAGCAGGAGAGCTGTACACTGCGGGCGGGGCTCTGTGTGTCTGGAGCAGGAGAGCTGTACACTGGGGGCGGGGCTCTGTGTATCTGGAGCAGGAGAGCTGTACACCTTGGGGCGGGGCTCTGTATGTCTGGAGCAGGAGAGCTGTACACCTTGGGGGCGGAGCCCTGTATGTCTGGAAAAGGAGAGCTGTACACTGGGGGCGGGGCTCTGTGTATCTGGAGCAGGAGAGCTGTACACCTTGGGGGCGGAGCCCTGCATGTCTGGAGCAGGAGAGCTGTACACCTTGGGGGCAGGGCTCTGTGTGTCTGGAGCAGGAGAGCTGTACACTGGGGGCGGGGCTCTGTATGTCTGGAGCAGGAGAGCTGTACACCTTGGGGGCGGAGCCCTGTATGTCTGGAGCAGGAGAGCTGTACACTGGGGGCGGGGCTCTGTATGTCTGGAGCAGGAGAGCTGTACACCTTGGGGCGGAGCCCTGTATGTCTGGAGCAGGAGAGCTGTACACTGGGGTGGGGCTCTGTATGTCTGGAGCAGGAGAGCTTTACACCTTGGGGGCGGAGCCCTGTATGTCTGGAGCAGGAGAGCTGTACACTAGGGGCGGGGTTCTGTATGTCTGGAGCAGGAGAGCTGTGCACTAGGGGTGGGGCTCTGGATGTCTGGAGCAGGAGAGCTGTACACTAGGGGCGGGGCTCTGTGTGTCTGGAGCAGGAGAGCTGTACACTGGGGGCGGAGCCCTGTATGTCTGGAGCAGGAGAGCTGTACACTAGGGGCGGGGCTCTGTGTATCTGGAGCAGGAGAGCTGTACACTGGGGGCGGGGCTCCGTGTCTGGATCAGGAGAGCTGTACACTAGGGGCGGGGTTCTCTGTGTATCTGGAGCAGGAGAGCTGTACACTAGGGGCGGGGCTCTGTATGTCTGGAGCAGGAGAGCTGTACACTAGGGGCGGGGTTCTGTATGTCTGGAGCAGGAGAGCTGTGCACTAGGGGTGGGGCTCTGGATGTCTGGAGCAGGAGAGCTGTACACTAGGGGCGGGGCTCTGTGTGTCTGGAGCAGGAGAGCTGTACACTGGGGGCGGAGCCCTGTATGTCTGGAGCAGGAGAGCTGTACACTAGGGGCGGGGTTCTCTGTGTATCTGGAGCAGGAGAGCTGTACACTGGGGGCGGGGCTCTGTGTATCTGGATCAGGAGAGCTGTACACTGGGGGCGGGGCTATGTGTGTCTGGAGCAGGAGAGCTGTACACTGGGGGCGGGGCTCTGTGTGTCTGGAGCAGGAGAGCTGTACACTGGGGGAGGGGCTCTGTATGTCTGGAGCAGGAGAGCTGTACACCTTGGGGGCGGAGCCCTGTATGTCTGGAGCAGGAAAGCTGTACACTGGGGCGGGGCTCTGTGTGTCTGGAGCAGGAGAGCTGTACACTGGGGCGGGGCTCTGTTTATCTGGAGCAGGAGAGCTGTACACTGGGGGCGGGGCTCCGTGTCTGGATCAGGAGAGCTGTACACTAGGGGCGGGGTTCTCTGTGTATCTGGAGCAGGAGAGCTGTACACTAGGGGCGGGGCTCTGTATGTCTGGAGCAGGAGAGCTGTACACTAGGGGCGGGGTTCTGTATGTCTGGAGCAGGAGAGCTGTGCACTAGGGGTGGGGCTCTGGATGTCTGGAGCAGGAGAGCTGTACACTAGGGGCGGGGCTCTGTGTGTCTGGAGCAGGAGAGCTGTACACTGGGGGCGGAGCCCTGTATGTCTGGAGCAGGAGAGCTGTACACTAGGGGCGGGGTTCTCTGTGTATCTGGAGCAGGAGAGCTGTACACTGGGGGCGGGGCTCTGTGTATCTGGATCAGGAGAGCTGTACACTGGGGGCGGGGCTATGTGTGTCTGGAGCAGGAGAGCTGTACACTGGGGGCGGGGCTCTGTGTGTCTGGAGCAGGAGAGCTGTACACTGGGGGAGGGGCTCTGTATGTCTGGAGCAGGAGAGCTGTACACCTTGGGGGCGGAGCCCTGTATGTCTGGAGCAGGAAAGCTGTACACTGGGGCGGGGCTCTGTGTGTCTGGAGCAGGAGAGCTGTACACTGGGGCGGGGCTCTGTGTATCTGGAGCAGGAGAGCTGTACACTGGGGCGGGGCTCTGTGTATCTGGAGCAGGAGAGCTGTATACCTTGGGGGCGGGGCTCTGTATGTCTGGAGCAGGAGAGCTGTACACCTTGGGGGCGGAGCCCGGTATGTCTGGAGCAGGAGAGCTGTACACTAGGGGCGGGGCTCTGTGTGTCTGGAGCAGGAGAGCTGTACTCCTTGGGGGCGGGGCTCTGTGTATCTGGAGCAGGAGAGCTGTACACTGCGGGCGGGGCTCTGTGTGTCTGGAGCAGGAGAGCTGTACACTGGGGGCGGGGCTCTGTGTATCTGGAGCAGGAGAGCTGTACACCTTGGGGCGGGGCTCTGTATGTCTGGAGCAGGAGAGCTGTACACCTTGGGGGCGGAGCCCTGTATGTCTGGAAAAGGAGAGCTGTACACTGGGGGCGGGGCTCTGTATGTCTGGAGCAGGAGAGCTGTACACCTTGGGGGCGGAGCCCTGCATGTCTGGAGCAGGAGAGCTGTACACCTTGGGGGCAGGGCTCTGTGTGTCTGGAGCAGGAGAGCTGTACACTGGGGGCGGGGCTCTGTATGTCTGGAGCAGGAGAGCTGTATACCTTGGGGGCGGAGCCCTGTATGTCTGGAGCAGGAGAGCTGTACACTGGGGGCGGGGCTCTGTATGTCTGGAACAGGAGAGCTGTACACCTTGGGGGCGGAGCCCTGTATGTCTGGAGCAGGAGAGCTGTACACTGGGGGCGGGGCTCTGTATGTCTGGAGCAGGAGAGCTGTACACCTTGGGGCGGAGCCCTGTATGTCTGGAGCAGGAGAGCTGTACACTGGGGTGGGGCTCTGTATGTCTGGAGCAGGAGAGCTTTACACCTTGGGGGCGGAGCCCTGTATGTCTGGAGCAGGAGAGCTGTACACTGGGGGCGGGGCTCTGTATGTCTGGAGCAGGAGAGCTGTACACCTTGGGGGCGGAGCCCTGTATGTCTGGAGCAGGAGAGCTGTACACTGGGGCGGGGCTCTGTATGTCTGGAGCAGGAGAGCTGTACACTGGGGGCGGAGCCCTGTATGTCTGGAGCAGGAGAGCTGTACACTAGGGGCGGGGCTCTGTGTATCTGGAGCAGGAGAGCTGTACACTGGGGGCGGGGCTCTGTGTCTGGATCAGGAGAGCTGTACACTAGGGGCGGGGTTCTCTGTGTATCTGGAGCAGGAGAGCTGTACACTAGGGGCGGGGTTCTCTGTGTATCTGGAGCAGGAGAGCTGTACACTGGGGGCGGGGCTCTGTGTCTGGAGCAGGAGAGCTGTACACTGGGGGCGGGGCTCTGTGTATCTGGATCAGGAGAGCTGTACACTGGGGGCGGGGCTATGTGTGTCTGGAGCAGGAGAGCTGTACACTGGGGGCGGGGCTCTGTGTGTCTGGAGCAGGAAAGCTGTACACTGGGGGAGGGGCTCTGTATGTCTGGAGCAGGAGAGCTGTACACCTTGGGGGCGGAGCCCTGTATGTCTGGAGCAGGAAAGCTGTACACTGGGGCGGGGCTCTGTGTGTCTGGAGCAGGAGAGCTGTACACTGGGGCGGGGCTCTGTGTATCTGGAGCAGGAGAGCTGTATACCTTGGGGGCGGGGCTCTGTGTGTCTGGATCAGGAGAGCTGTACACTAGGGGCAGGGCTCTGTGTGTCTGGAGCAGGAGAGCTGTACACTAGGGGCGGGGCTCTGTATGTCTGGAGCAGGAGAGCTGTACACCTTGGGGGCGGAGCCCGGTATGTCTGGAGCAGGAGAGCTGTACACTAGGGGCGGGGCTCTGTATGTCTGGAGCAGGAGAGCTGTACTCCTTGGGGGCGGGGCTCTGTGTATCTGGAGCAGGAGAGCTGTACACTGCGGGCGGGGCTCTGTGTGTCTGGAGCAGGAGAGCTGTACACTGGGGGCGGGGCTCTGTGTATCTGGAGCAGGAGAGCTGTACACCTTGGGGCGGGGCTCTGTATGTCTGGAGCAGGAGAGCTGTACACCTTGGGGGCGGAGCCCTGTATGTCTGGAAAAGGAGAGCTGTACACTGGGGGCGGGGCTCTGTGTATCTGGAGCAGGAGAGCTGTACACCTTGGGGGCGGAGCCCTGCATGTCTGGAGCAGGAGAGCTGTACACCTTGGGGGCAGGGCTCTGTGTGTCTGGAGCAGGAGAGCTGTACACTGGGGGCGGGGCTCTGTATGTCTGGAGCAGGAGAGCTGTATACCTTGGGGGCGGAGCCCTGTATGTCTGGAGCAGGAGAGCTGTACACTGGGGGCGGGGCTCTGTATGTCTGGAGCAGGAGAGCTGTACACCTTGGGGGCGGAGCCCTGTATGTCTGGAGCAGGAGAGCTGTACACTGGGGGCGGGGCTCTGTATGTCTGGAGCAGGAGAGCTGTACACCTTGGGGCGGAGCCCTGTATGTCTGGAGCAGGAGAGCTGTACACTGGGGTGGGGCTCTGTATGTCTGGAGCAGGAGAGCTTTACACCTTGGGGGCGGAGCCCTGTATGTCTGGAGCAGGAGAGCTGTACACTGGGGGCGGGGCTCTGTATGTCTGGAGCAGGAGAGCTGTACACCTTGGGGGCGGAGCCCTGTATGTCTGGAGCAGGAGAGCTGTACACTGGGGCGGGGCTCTGTATGTCTGGAGCAGGAGAGCTGTACACCTTGGGGGCGGAGCCCTGTATGTCTGGAGCAGGAGAGCTGTACACTGGGGGCGGGGCTCTGTATGTCTGGAGCAGGAGAGCTGTACACCTTGGGGGCGGAGCCCTGTATGTCTGGAGCAGGAGAGCTGTACACTGGGGCGGAGCCCTGTATGTCTGGAGCAGGAGAGCTGTACACTGGGGGCGGGGCTCTGTGTATCTGGAGCAGGAGAGCTGTACACTGGGGGCGGGGCTCTGTATGTCTGGAGCAGGAGAGCTTTACACCTTGGGGGCGGAGCCCTGTATGTCTGGAGCAGGAGAGCTGTACACTGGGGGCGGGGCTCTGTATGTCTTGAGCAGGAGAGCTGTACACCTTGGGGGCGGAGCCCTGTATGTCTGGAGCAGGAGAGCTGTACACTGGGGCGGAGCCCTGTATGTCTGGAGCAGGAGAGCTGTACACTGGGGGCGGGGCTCTGTGTATCTGGAGCAGGAGAGCTGTACACTGGGGGCGGGGCTCTGTATGTCTGGAGCAGGAGAGCTGTACCCTGGGGGCGGGGCTCTGTGTATCCAGAGCAGGAGAGCTGTACACCTTGGGGGCGGAGCCCTGTATTTCTGGAGCAGGAGAGCTGTACACTGGGGGCGGGGCTCTGTGTATCTGGAGCAGGAGAGCTGTACTCCTTGGGGGCAGGGCTCTGTGTGTCTGGAGCAGGAGAGCTGTACACTGGGGCGGGGCTCTGTGTGTCTGGAGCAGAAGAGCTGTACACTGGGGCGGGCTCTGTGTGTCTGGAACAGGAGAGCTGTACACCTTGGGGGAGGGGCTCTGTGTATCTGGAGCAGGAGAGCAGTACACTGGGGGCAGGGCTCTGTGTGTCTGGAGCAGGAGAGGTGTACTCCTTGGGGGCGGGGCCCTGTATGTCTGGAGCAGGAGAGCTGTACACTGGGGGCGGAGCTCTGTGTGTCTGGAGCAGGAGAGCTGTACACCTTGGGGGCGGGGCCCTGTATGTCTGGAGCAGGAGAGCTGTACACTGGGGGCGGAGCCCTGTATGTCTGGAGCAGGAGAGCTGTACACTGGGGGCAGGGCTCTGTGTGTCTGGAGCAGGAGAGCTGTACACTGGGGGCGGGGCTCTGTGTGTCTGGAGCAGGAGAGCTGTACACTGGGGGCGGGGCTCTGTGTGTCTGGAACAGGAGAGCTGTACACTGGGGGCGGGGCCCTGTATGTCTGGAGCAGGAGAGCTGTACACTGGGGGCGGAGCCCTGTATGTCTGGAGCAGGAGAGCTGTACACTGGGGGCGGGGCTCTGTGTGTCTGGAGCAGGAGAGCTGTACTCCTTGGGAGCGGGGCTCTGTATGTCTGGAGCAGGAGAGCTGTACACTGGGGGCGGGGCTCTGTGTGTCTGGAGCAGGAGAGCTGTACACCTTGGGGGCTGAGCCCTGTATGTCTGGAGCAGGAGAGCTGTACTCCTTGGGGGCGGGGCTCTGTATGTCTGGAGCAGGAGAGCTGTACACTGGGGGCGGGGCCCTGTATGTCTGGAGCAGGAGAGCTGTACACTGGGGGCGGGGCCCTGTATGTCTGGAGCAGGAGAGCTGTACACTGGGGGCGGGGCCCTGTGTATCTGGAGCAGGAGAGCTGTACACTGGGGCGGGGCTCTGTGTGTCTGGAGCAGGAGAGCTGTACACCTTGGGGGCAGGGCTCTGTGTGTCTGGAGCAGGAGAGCTGTACACTGGGGCGGGGCTCTGTGTGTCTGGAGCAGAAGAGCTGTACACTGGGGCGGGGCTCTGTGTGTCTGGAACAGGAGAGCTGTACACCTTGGGGGAGGGGCTCTGTGTATCTGGAGCAGGAGAGCAGTACACTGGGGGCAGGGCTCTGTGTGTCTGGAGCAGGAGAGGTGTACTCCTTGGGGGCGGGGCCCTGTATGTCTGGAGCAGGAGAGCTGTACACTGGGGGCGGAGCTCTGTGTGTCTGGAGCAGGAGAGCTGTACACCTTGGGGGCGGGGCCCTGTATGTCTGGAGCAGGAGAGCTGTACACTGGGGGCGGAGCCCTGTATGTCTGGAGCAGGAGAGCTGTACACTGGGGGCAGGGCTCTGTGTGTCTGGAGCAGGAGAGCTGTACACTGGGGGCGGGGCTCTGTGTGTCTGGAGCAGGAGAGCTGTACACGGGGGGCGGGGCTCTGTGTGTCTGGAACAGGAGAGCTGTACACTGGGGGCGGGGCCCTGTATGTCTGGAGCAGGAGAGCTGTACACTGGGGGCGGAGCCCTGTATGTCTGGAGCAGGAGAGCTGTACACTGGGGGCGGGGCTCTGTGTGTCTGGAGCAGGAGAGCTGTACTCCTTGGGGGCGGGGCTCTGTATGTCTGGAGCAGGAGAGCTGTACACTGGGGGCGGGGCTCTGTATGTCTGGAGCAGGAGAGCTGTACTCCTTGGGGGCGGGGCCCTGTATGTCTGGAGCAGGAGAGCTGTACACTGGGGGCGGGGCTCTGTGTGTCTGGAGCAGGAGAGCTGTACTCCTTGGGGGCGGGGCTCTGTATGTCTGGAGCAGGAGAGCTGTACACTGGGGGCGGGGCCCTGTATGTCTGGAGCTGGGCTCTGGCTGTTTTCACCCCGCCCCCGGTGTACAGTAAGACCGCCCCTTCTGTTCTCCAGTGCAGGAAGAAGCCGAGCCCATCAATAATAAGGCGCCTGCTGGGAATAGCTGACTGGTCCTAGCACTGGGACCCTCCCCCGATGGAGATATATAACGTACGGAGCGTCTGTCTCCGCCATCGCCGTATTCCGCTGCCATCTGATGGGTGTCTACACCGTTAGGGCTCATTCACACGGCCCTTGCCCCTCTCTTGCCGGATTGTGGGGTCAGCAATACACGGGGCCCCGGCCGTGTGCATCATCCGGAGATGTGGTGTGGAGCGGGAGCACGGAATGGAACCCCGCGAAAGCCTCTGTGCTGTCCCGTTCTGTAGGACGTGCTCTATCTTTCTGTGGAACGGACGGATCGCGGACCCCACATGTGGCTGGCCCACGCTCGGTGCTCGTGCATTGCAGGCGGCGATTTGCGGTCCACAGAACGGGCACGGCGCCCTTATTCTTAGGCAGGTGAGGTGCTCGGAGCACTGGGGGGCCCGGGGCCCGGGTGACAGACGCTTCTCACAGCATCAGGCCGATTTACATGGCTCCTCCGCGAAAACCTCCAGGAAGGATCCGTGTCACGGACACTGCACAGCAACTCCTGGAAATGGTCCACGAAATCCGGCCTGCGTCGTCCACGGACACACAGATGGGCGAGCCGCCCCCCCACTAAAACACGGATGTGCGAGTCCGGGCCGTGAGCTGGAGCCACCGGATAACATCAGAGGCATGGAAAACAGATTATTACTCCTGGAGGGACCCCCAAAACCTGCAGTCCCATGTAAATACCATCACCCCTCCTCCAATATGCAGTCCCATGTAAATACCATCACCCCTCCTCCAATATGCAGTCCCATGTACGCCCTGTCAGTAACCCGCGAGGCCCCGCCTCTTTCAGTGACGTCATTCTCACAGGAGCAGCTTTCTCCTGTCGCGGACAATAAAGCTTGTTGCAGCAGGGGGCGGGGCTCCGTACACAATATGGCGGCCTCCTTGTGGAGATGGGCTCGGGTTGTCGGTGGGGCTCGGTGCTCCGGTGTGTGTGCCGTCAGAGCTCGGGCTTTCTTCTCGGGTGATTCGGGTTTACGTTCTGACAACGTCCATGGTTCGCGGGGCGCAGGGTCGGGTGAGGGCGGGTGTCGGGGTTCAGGGGCGCTGTATCTTGGGGCGCTTGTTGGGGCGGGGCTCGGTGTGTGGAGTTGGGGGCGGAGTTCAGACTCGAGGCTCCGGGTGGAGGCGGCAGAACCTGTCCCCCCGCCCGGTGACCCCCCGGAATCCGAGCCCCCGAACCCCCGGAAAGTCTTCAACTTCATAGCGGACGTGGCGGAGAGGTGCGGGCCGGCCGTGGTCAACATCGAGACCCTGGGCCGGTGAGGGACCCCCGGACATGTGACAGGGACCCCCGAATATCTGATAGGGACCCCCGGACACGGGACAGGGACCCCCAACACCCAGCAGGGACCCCGACTATGTGATAGGGACCCCCGGACATGTGACAGAGACCCCCAACACCCAGCAGGGACCCCGACTATGTGATAGGGACCCCCGGACATGTGACAGGGACCCCCAACACCCAGCAGGGACCCCGACTATGTGATAGGGACCCCCGGACATGTGATAGGGACCCCCAACACCCAGCAGGGACCCCCGACTATGTGATAGGGACCCCCGGACATGTGATAGGGACCCCCAACACCCAGCAGGGACCCCGACTATGTGATAGGGACCCCCGGACATGTGATAGGGACCCCCAACACCCAGCAGGGACCCCCGGACATGTGACAGGGACCCCCAACACCCAGCAGGGACCCCGACTATGTGATAGGGACCCCCGGACATGTGATAGGGACCCCCAACTATGTGATAGGGACCCCCGGACATGTGATAGGGACCCCCAACACCCAGCAGGGACCCCCGGACATGTGACAGGGACCCCCAACACCCAGCAGGGACCCCGACTATGTGATAGGGACCCCCGGACATGTGATAGGGACCCCCAACACCCAGCAGGGACCCCCGACTATGTGATAGGGACCCCCGGACATGTTATAGGGACCCCCCCAAACACCCAGCAGGGACCCCCCCAAACACCCAGCAGGGACCCCCCCAAACACCCAGGAGGGACCCCCGGACATCTGATAGGGACCCCCGACACACCGCAGGGACCCCCGAATATCTTATAGTGACCCCCGACACACCGCAGGGACCCCCGAATATCTTATAGTGACCCCCGACACACCGCAGGGACCCCCGAACACCCAGCAGGGACCCCCAATACTTCATAGCGGACGTGGCGGAGAGGTGCGGGACGGCCGTGGTACTCCACAGTGACCCCCCCCCCAGGTACTCCACAGTGACCCCCCCCCCAGGTACTCCACAGTGACCCCCCCCCAGGTACTCCACAGTGACCCCCCCCCAGGTACTCCACAGTGACCCCCCCCCCAGGTACTCCACAGTGACCCCCCCCCCAGGTACTCCACAGTGACCCCCCCCCCCAGGTACTCCACAGTGACCCCCCCCCCCCCAGGTACTCCACAGTGACCCCCCCCCCCCCCAGGTACTCCACAGTGACCCCCCCCCAGGTACTCCACAGTGACCCCCCCCCCCCAGGTACTCCACAGTGACCCCCCCCCCCCCAGGTACTCCACAGTGACCCCCCCCCCCCCCCAGGTACTCCACAGTGACCCCCCCCCAGGTACTCCACAGTGACCCCCCCCCCCCCTCCCGGTACTCCACAGTGACACCCCCCCCCCCCCCCCGTACTCTAGTGACTCCTCTGCCTCCGGTATTCCACAGTGACCCCCCCCCCCGGTACTCCACAGTGACCCCCCCCCCCCGGTACTCCACAGTGACCCCCCCCCCCCCCGGTACTCCACAGTGACCCCCCCCCCCCCGGTACTCCACAGTGACCCCCCCCCCCCCGTACTCTAGTGACTCCTCTGCCCCCGGTATTCCACAGTGACCCCTCTGCCCCCTCCGGTTCTGAGGGGGTTAAATCGAGGCTGTATGTTCAGACAGGAGCGGGGCTCTGGGGTAAGGTGTCTGGATCCCGCTGTGTGAGTGCCGCCGTCTGCTGCTTCTTACTGTATCACCACTGTGATGATCTCGGGGTGGTGTTGGAGGACGGCGTGGACTTCATCACCAACTGATCATGGGAGGAAATGGGGGTGGTAGTTGTAGTTCTGGCCGTGATGATCTCCTGATTTATTTATTATACGCTGATATACTCTGCTGGACAGACATTAGCGCTCTGTCCCCAAGAGCTCACAATCTAAGGTCCCTATCAGGATGTCTTTGGAGTGTGTGAGGAAACCGGAGTATCTGTACCCTGAGGAAACCCACACAAACACGGGGAGAACATACAAACTCCATGCAGATGATGTCCTGGGTCGGATTCAAACCTGGTGCACTAGTGCTCACCACTTGGGGAGATGTGTTGAGACCTGATCCTGGAGCCATGTGTGATGGTCTTCTGGTCAGGGAGATTGATCCTGGAGCCATGTGTGATGGTCTTCTGGTCAGGGAGATTGATCCTGGAGCCATGTGTGATGGTCTTCTGGTCAGGGAGATTGATCCTGGTGCCATGTGTGATGGTCTTCTGGTCAGGGAGATTGATCCTGGAGCCATGTGTGATGGTCTTCTGGTCAGGGAGATTGATCCTGGAGCCATGTGTGATGGTCTTCTGGTCAGGGAGATTGATCCTGGAGCCATGTGTGATGGTCTTCTGGTCAGGGAGATTGATCCTGGAGCCATGTGTGATGGTCTTCTGGTCAGGGAGATTGATCCTGGAGCCATGTGTGATGATCTGGTCAGGTAGATGTGTTGAGGCCAGATCCTGGAGCCGTGTGTGATGGTCTTCTGGTCAGGGAGATTGATCCTGGAGCCATGTGTGATGGTCTTCTGGTCAGGGAAATTGATCCTGGAGCCATGTGTGATGATCTGGTCAGGTAGATGTGTTGAGGCCAGATCCTGGAGCCATGTGTGATGATCTTCTGGTCAGGTAGATGTGTTGAGGCCAGATCCTGGAGCCATGTGTGATGATCTGGTCAGGGAGATGTTTTGAGGCCATGCCTTGAGATATCCCTGTAATATTGGACTATAAATAAGAGTTGAGCTCCATCTGGACCATCTGGCTGCTGTATGAAGGATCCTTAAGTTGTCCCTTTGTTGTGACACCCCAGACAACTAATAGTCACTCGTTATGTTCTACATTGACCCAATACAGGCCACAATGACTCCATAGTGACCCCATACTTCCTGTAGTTTCCCTGTACACTTGGCATTCCCCCATTGTACTCCATATTGACCCTGACACCCAACAGTCATCCCATATTCTCAGTAGTGACCCAGTACACTTCACATTGACCATCCTCTTACAAGAGGCAGTGACCCTCACCCCATAGTCCTATCACGGGAAGCCTCCTTGGCTTTATGAGAACAGCTGGTGTAGACTTGTGTTTTGAGGTGCGCCATTTTGTTTGCCCCCACAGGCACCCGTTCACCGGCCGGGAGGCGGTCATCTCCAGCGGCTCCGGCTTCCTGGTCTCCTCGGATGGGCTGATTGTCACTAACGCCCATGTGGTGGCCAATAAGAGGAGGGTGAGAGTGAAACTGTACAACGGGGACACGTACGAGGCCAGCGTCTGTGCCATGGACCCCGTGCAGGACATTGCTGCCGTGCGCATCACCCCAAAGGTAACGGCGAGATCCCCCCACCAATGAGGGTGTGTATCCTGGAGATGAGTACCGGGGGGCTCTGTGTGTGTCTCCTGGAGATGAGTACCGGGGGGCGCTGTGTGTATCCTGGTGATGAGTACCGGGGGTTGCTGTGTGTATCCTGGTGATGAGTACCGGGGGGCTCTGTGTGTGTCTCCTGGAGATGAGTACCGGGGGGCGCTGTGTGTGTCTCCTGGTGATGAGTACCGGGGGGCGCTGTGTGTGTCTCCTGGTGATGAGTACCGGGGGTTGCTGTGTGTATCCTGGTGATGAGTATCTGGGGTTGCTGTGTGTCTCCTGGTGATGAGTACCGGGGGGCGCTGTGTGTGTCTCCTGGAGATGAGTACCGGGGGGCGCTGTGTGTGTCTCCTGGTGATGAGTACCGGGGGGCGCTGTGTGTGTCTCCTGGTGATGAGTACCGGGGGTTGCTGTGTGTCTCCTGGTGATGAGTACCGGGGGGCTCTGTGTGTGTCTCCTGGAGATGAGTACCGGGGGGCTCTGTGTGTGTCTCCTGGTGATGAGTACCGGGGGTTGCTGTGTGTCTCCTGGTGATGAGTACTGGGGGGGGGCGCTGTGTGTCTCCTGGAGATGAGTACTGGGGGGGCGGGGGGGGCGGTGTGTGTCTCCTGGTGATGAGTACCGGGGGGCGCTGTGTGTCTCCTGGTGATGAGTACCGGGGGTTGCTGTGTGTCTCCTGGTGATGAGTACCGGGGGGCGCTGTGTGTCTCCTGGTGATGAGTACCGAGGGGCGCTGTGTGTCTCCTGGTGATGAGTACCGGGGGGCGCTGTGTGTCTCCTGGTGATGAGTATCTGGGGTTGCTGTGTGTCTCCTGGTGATGAGTACTGGGGGGCGCTGTGTGTATCCTGGTGATGAGTACTGGGGGGGGCGCTGTGTGTATCCTGGTGATGAGTACTGGGGGGGGCGCTGTGTGTATCCTGGTGATGAGTACTGGGGGGGGCGCTGTGTGTATCCTGGTGATGAGTACTGGGGGGGGCGCTGTGTGTATCCTGGTGATGAGTACTGGGGGGGGCGCTGTGTGTATCCTGGTGATGAGTACTGGGGGGGGCGCTGTGTGTATCCTGGTGATGAGTACTGGGGGGGGCGCTGTGTGTATCCTGGTGATGAGTACTGGGGGGGGCGCTGTGTGTCTCCTGGTGATGAGTAACGGGGGGCGCTGTGTGTCTCCTGGTGATGAGTACTGGGGGGGGCGCTGTGTGTAACCTGGTGATGAGTACTGGGGGGCGCTGTGTGTCTCCTGGTGATGAGTACCGAGGGGCGCTGTGTGTCTCCTGGTGATGAGTACCGGGGGGCGCTGTGTGTCTCCTGGTGATGAGTATCTGGGGGGCGCTGTGTGTCTCCTGGTGATGAGTACCGAGGGGCGCTGTGTGTCTCCTGGTGATGAGTACTGGGGGGGGCGCTGTGTGTCTCCTGGTGATGAGTACTGGGGGGGGCGCTGTGTGTATCCTGGTGATGAGTATCTGGGGTTGCTGTGTGTCTCCTGGAGATGAGTATCTGGGGGGCGCTGTGTGTCTCCTGGTGATGAGTACCGAGGGGCGCTGTGTGTCTCCTGGTGATGAGTACTGGGGGGGGCGCTGTGTGTATCCTGGTGATGAGTACCGGGGGGCGCTGTGTGTCTCCTGGTGATGAGTATCTGGGGTTGCTGTGTGTCTCCTGGTGATGAGTACCGAGGGGCGCTGTGTGTCTCCTGGTGATGAGTACTGGGGGGGGCGCTGTGTGTATCCTGGTGATGAGTACCGGGGGGCGCTGTGTGTCTCCTGGTGATGAGTATCTGGGGTTGCTGTGTGTCTCCTGGTGATGAGTAACGGGGGGCGCTGTGTGTAACCTGGTGATGAGTACCGGGGGGCGCTGTGTGTCTCCTGGTGATGAGTACCGGGGGGCGCTGTGTGTCTCCTGGTGATGAGTATCTGGGGTTGCTGTGTGTCTCCTGGAGATGAGTACTGGGGGGCGCTGTGTGTCTCCTGGTGATGAGTACCGAGGGGCGCTGTGTGTCTCCTGGTGATGAGTACTGGGGGGGGCGCTGTGTGTATCCTGGTGATCAGGCTTTAGAGCTGGAGGAGCGGTGACGGTGATGAGTGGGAGGCGGGAGCGCCTTCTCGGAGGGCCGTTCATGTAAAGTTGGGGGAACTGATGCGTTCTGCTAGGTTGAGTCCAGACAATACCCCACCTCCAGTGTGACCTCCGTTCCACAGTGACTTGTGACCCCTGACCTTGTCCATGTTGACCAGTCTGTCCCTCTCCGCAGGGTCCTATGCCCACGCTGCCGCTGGCTCGCTCTTCTGAGGTTAGACAGGGGGAGTTTGTTGTGGCCATGGGGACACCGTATCTGCTGCGTAACACGATCACCTCCGGCATCGTCAGCTCTGTGCAGCGAGGGGGTCGGGAGCTCGGGCTCTCCAACAAGGACATGGACTTCATCCAGACAGACGCCATCATAGATGTAAGTGTACCAGGGGTCAGCAGAGAAAGGGTTAAGAGAAGTGGTGATATGCGTTACGGAGTGCCCTCCTCACCTTCTCATCAACTGTCACTTTCAGGTTGGTAACTCTGGGGGGCCCCTGGTCAATCTGGTGAGTACAAGTGGTCCTACGTTACAGTACAACAACCGTCATATTACACTGACCGTCATATTACACTGACCGTCATATTACACTGACCGTCATATTACACTGACCGTCATATTACACTGACCGTCATATTACACTGACCGTCATATTACACTGACTGACTGGTGTAGAACACACACTGACTGACTGACTGGTGTAGAACACACACTGACTGACTGACTGGTGTAGAACACACACTGACTGACTGACTGGTGTAGAACACACACTGACTGACTGACTGGTGTAGAACACACACTGACTGACTGACTGGTGTAGAACACACACTGACTGACTGACTGGTGTAGAACACACACTGACTGACTGACTGGTGTAGAACACACACTGACTGACTGACTGGTGTAGAACACACACTGACTGACTGACTGGTGTAGAACACACACTGACTGACTGGTGTAGAACACACACTGACTGACTGGTGTAGAACACACACTGACTGACTGACTGGTGTAGAACACACACTGACTGACTGACTGGTGTAGAACACACACTGACTGACTGACTGGTGTAGAACACACACTGACTGACTGACTGGTGTAGAACACACACTGACTGACTGACTGGTGTAGAACACACACTGACTGACTGACTGGTGTAGAACACACACTGACTGACTGACTGGTGTAGAACACACACTGACTGACTGACTGGTGTAGAACACACACTGACTGACTGACTGACTGGTGTAGAACACACACTGACTGACTGACTGGTGTAGAACACACACTGACTGACTGACTGACTGGTGTAGAACACACACTGACTGACTGACATATTACACCCTGTATTATACACTGACTAGTATATTACACACTGACAAGTTATCCTTTGTCCCCTTGTATTTCCGGTTGCAGGACGGTGAGGTCATTGGTATTAATACTCTTAAAGTGACGGCTGGCATTTCCTTTGCAATTCCATCAGACAGAGTAAGAAATTTTCTCCAACAGGCGGAGAAGCGGGGTCAGGGTAGGTGCACGGGGGTGGAGTTAAAGCACAGAGGCGGGGTCTTGGGGTATTTGGGGTGGGCACTCAGCCTCTGTCTTCTCCAGGTTCCTGGTTTGGTCGTTCTGAGGTGAAACAGAAATACATTGGAATCATGATGCTGACGCTAACGCCAAGGTACTGAGGGGGCGTATCTATGGTGGAGGGGGGCGTGTTTATGGTGGAGGGGGGCGTGTCTATGGTGGAGGGGGCGTGTCTATGGTGGAGGGGGGCATGTATCTGTGGTGGAGGGGGGGCGTATCTGTGGTGGAGGGGGGGCGTATCTGTGGTGGAGGGGGGGCGTATCTATGGTGGAGGGGGGGCGTATCTATGGTGGAGGGGGGGCGGTTCTGTGGTGGAGGGGGGGCGGTTCTGTGGTGGAGGGGGGGCGTATCTGTGGTGGAGGGGGGGCGTATCTATGGTGGAGGGGGGGCGTATCTATGGTGGAGGGGGCGTGTCTATGTTGGAGGGGGGCGTGTTTATGGTGGAGGGGGGCGTGTCTATGGTGGAGGGGGCGTGTCTATGGTGGAGGGGGGCATGTATCTGTGGTGGAGGGGGGGCGTATCTATGGTGGAGGGGGGGCGTATCTATGGTGGAGGGGGGGCGGTTCTGTGGTGGAGGGGGGGCGTATCTGTGGTGGAGGGGGGGCGTATCTATGGTGGAGGGGGGGCGTATCTATGGTGGAGGGGGGGCGTATCTATGGTGGAGGGGGGGCGTATCTATGGTGGAGGGGGGCAGACTATTTGTATTTTGTATGGGGGATTATATATATATTGTATAGGTGAGGTGTGTATGTATTAATGTCGGTATATATAGTATGGGGGAGAGGCGTATATAGTATGGGGGATGTATATCTATATATTAGAGGTGTGTGCACACATTCATGACTGTTTTACCTCTTGTACGGCCCATGTCTATCAAACACCTCCCCTAAGTACAAGATGGAAACTATCAGAGACTGCTTTACCCTCAGACCAGTGAAGTGTTCTCCCTGATAACATGAATCCTCAACCAGACCGCTAAAAGGGGCTTCACCCTGCACTTCCACCTGCATCCTCAAACCTCTTTACTCTGTGCTCCTCCTTCTAGACCTGTCCTCTGCCTTCTACATTACTCTGTGCCCCTCCTTCTAGACCTGTCCTCTGCCTTCTACATTACTTTGTGCCCCTCCTTCTAGACCTGTCCTCTGCCTTCTACATTACTCTGTGCCCCTCCTTCTAGACCTGTCCTCTGCCTTCTACATTACTCTGTGCTCCTCCTTCTAGACCTGTCCTCTGCCTTCTACATTACTTTGTGCCCCTCCTTCTAGACCTGTCCTCTGCCTTCTACATTACTCTGTGCTCCTCCTTCTAGACCTGTCCTCTGCCTTCTACATTACTGTGCTCCTCCTTCTAGACCTGTCCTCTGCCTTCTACATTACTCTGTGCTCCTCCTTCTAGACCTGTCCTCTGCCTTCTACATTACTCTGTGCCCCTCCTTCTAGACCTGTCCTCTGCCTTCTACATTACTTTGTGCCCCTCCTTCTAGACCTGTCCTCTGCCTTCTACATTACTCTGTGCTCCTCCTTCTAGACCTGTCCTCTGCCTTCTACATTACTCTGTGCTCCTCCTTCTAGACCTGTCCTCTGCCTTCTACATTACTCTGTGCTCCTCCTTCTAGACCTGTCCTCTGCCTTCTACATTACTGTGCTCCTCCTTCTAGACCTGTCCTCTGCCTTCTCATTACTCTGTCCTCCTCCTTCTAGACCTGTCCTCTGCCTTCTCATTACTCTGTCCTCCTCCTTCTAGACCTGTCCTCTGCCTTCTCATTACTCTGTCCTCCTCCTTCTAGACCTATTTTCTGCCTTCTACATCACTGTTCTCCTTCTAGATCTGTCCTCTGCCTTCGACATTACTCTCCTGATACCTCCTCACACATAACCTCCAGTCCACAACCTGTCCTCTCCATACATCTCTGACCTAATCTCCTGATAGCTCCTCACATGTATTCTCCAGTCCACACCCTGTCTTCTCCATATATCTCTGACCTAATCTCCTGATACCTCCTCACACATAATATCCAGTTATGGTGGATGTGAATTATGGGGAGTGATGGAATATGACAGGTGGTGGGGTTCATATTTGGGTGTCGTGTGTCATACCCCATTTATTTTTGTCTTACGTTGGCAGTATCTTGGCAGACATGAAGTTCAGGGATCCTGGATTTCCTGATGTTCCTCATGGGATCCTTATCCATAAAGTGATCATTGGATCACCGGCTCACCAGTAAGTGCTGTCATATACAGAGAGGTTTGTGCCCCCTGCTGGCTGTGATCTCTTACCCCTTCTTCTTCCTCAGGGCTGGTCTGAAGGCTGGAGACATTATCCTGGAGATAAATTCCCAAGCAGCCACCACCGCTGAAGACGTCTTTGATGCTGTAAACTCTCAGGCGAAGCTCACCATGACGATCCGCCGCGGGTACGAGACCCTGATGGTGAACGTCATCCCTGAACCGGTGGAGTAATGGACGTTTGTTCTAAGTGACCTTTGTGTTAAGAACAGGGGGAAGATATGGACTCGGCGTGTGCCAGTCTGACCTCATGAACCAGGTGCATTGTGGACAATGCCCACTCCCCAGGACTCAAATGACTTCTGCTAGTCTTGCAGGATAATATGGCTCAGAAGACTCCATCCTGCATGTGACAGGAGAGGGCGGACTTCCTAATATCGGGTTCAGTACAGTCGCTGCAGAATTTCCAGCTGAGGCATAATTTGCATTTAATTTACCAGTTCGTCCTTGAAGTGAGGTGCTGATATCAGTGACTACTCCCCATGTATGATGACTCTAACCACAGACACTTCAGTTATTTTGATGCGGAAGACCCCTTAAATTATAATTGTTTGCCTGGGATCTCCTGTGTGTGATGTTGTTACTACGTGAAATCATGTCCTGCCGGGTGTAATACCTTCTTCATCGTCACCTGTCTGCCATCTTCATAGTCACCCGACTGCCATCTTCTGTATCCTTTTGCCATTAGATTTAGGAAAACATTCAGGGAAAGCCAAAGTCAGCCGAGTTATTGTCGGTTATTCCTGGTTCTCCGCTTCATTACTTTCCATCTGTGTCATTACCTGATGGTCATCGTCATCTGGTTTTTTACCCATCATGTCTGCTTCCTTATCTGTTGTCTGCCATCTTCCTTCAGTTCCTGTCATCTACCAGCTTCTATTCTGTATACTTGTCACCTGCCAGGGCGATGGATGCTTCATGATAGTATTTTCATAACTTCTGAGGTCTTGTTACGCTATTGAGAAAATTGCTGACTTCACTGCTGGCCATGATGACATTTAAGAACACACAGGGCATACCCACAGAGTGCCCGTGTGACCTCTGCCCACCACCAAAAGCTTTTACTATGGACAAGTGAGCATCAAAACTGGAGCATAGAGCAATGGAAGATGGCGACCTGGTCTGATGAATCACACTTACATCAAGTGGATGGCTGGGTGCATGTGTGTTACCTGAAGAAGAGAGTGCACCAGGAGTCACTGTGGGAAGAAAACAAGTCTGTCTCTCGACAGGTCAGAGAGGGGGAATATACAGCAGGATCCCCTTGGTCAATGCATACTGGTCATTGAATATCATTTCCCTCATCCACACTCTGATACTTCTCTGTAGACCACTGTCACTCTTCAGTGTAGGAGACGGGAGCGCCGTCACCTTGTTTTCTCTTGTTTACATGTGGATACCGCCACTCTTTGGTGTAGGAGACGATACCGCCCTCACCTTGTTTTCTCTGGTTTAGGTGTGGATACCGCCCTCACCTTGTTTTCTCTGGTTTAGGTGTGGATACCGGCATCACCTTGTTTTCTCTGGTTTAGGTGTGGATACCGCCCTCACCTTGTTTTCTCCGGTTTAGGTGTGGATACCGCCCTCACCTTGTTTTTTCTGGTTTAGGTGTGGATACTACAATCACTCTTCGGTGTAGGAGATGATACCGCCCTCACCTTGTTTTCTCCGGTTTAGGTGTGGATACCGGCATCACCTTGTTTTTTCCGGTTTAGGTGTGGATACCGCCCTCACCTTGTTTTTTCTGGTTTAGGTGTGGATACTACAATCACTCTTCGGTGTAGGAGATGATACCGCCCTCACCTTGTTTTCTCCGGTTTAGGTGTGGATACCGCCCTCACCTTGTTTTCTCCGGTTTAGGTGTGGATACCGGCATCACCTTGTTTTTTCTGGTTTAGGTGTGGATACCGCCCTCACCTTGTTTTCTCCGGTTTAGGTGTGGATACCGGCATCACCTTGTTTTCTCTGGTTTAGGTGTGGATACCGCCCTCACCTTGTTTTCTCCGGTTTAGGTGTGGATACCGCCCTCACCTTGTTTTCTCCGGTTTAGGTGTGGATACCGGCATCACCTTGTTTTCTCTGGTTTAGGTGTGGATACCGCCCTCACCTTGTTTTCTCCGGTTTAGGTGTGGATACCGCCCTCACCTTGTTTTCTCCGGTTTAGGTGTGGATACCGCCCTCACCTTGTTTTCTCCGGTTTAGGTGTGGATACCGCCCTCACCTTGTTTTCTCCGGTTTAGGTGTGGATACCGCCCTCACCTTGTTTTCTCCGGTTTAGGTGTGGATACCGGCATCACACTTCGGTGTAGGAGATGATACTGCTCTCGCCTTGTTTTCTCCGGTTTAGGTGTGGATACTACCATCACTCTTTGGTGTAGGAGATGATACTGTTGTCACCTTGTTTTCTCCGGTTTAGGTGTGGATACCGCCCTCACCTTGTTTTCTCCGGTTTGGGTGTGGATACCGCCCTCACCTTGTTTTCTCCGGTTTAGGTGTGGATACCGCCCTCACCTTGTTTTCTCCGGTTTGGGTGTGGATACCGCCCTCACCTTGTTTTCTCCGGTTTAGGTGTGGATACCGCCCTCACCTTGTTTTCTCCGGTTTAGGTGTGGATACCGGCATCACCTTGTTTTCTCCGGTTTAGGTGTGGATACCGCCCTCACCTTGTTTTCTCCGGTTTAGGTGTGGATACCGCCCTCACCTTGTTTTCTCCGGTTTAGGTGTGGATACCGCCCTCACCTTGTTTTTCTCCGGTATAGGTATTTTATGTTTGTCTTTTCCATAGATAAATCCTCTCGCACTCAGCCGATTTCTCTCTTTTCACTCATTTCTTTAGTTGTACATCTTTCTGTCCTGATGATCTGACTTCATCCTCACGCTACCAGTTTTTCTGTTTATACCCTTCCCATTTTCTTTATACTCCCTCCACATTTTACCCACAGCTGACCAGGAACAGCCCTCATCTTCTGTGCACTCCAGGCTCCTCTTCCATATTGGTGTTTCCTCGTCCCTTGCACCGACATACCTGGCAGCTCTCTACTTGGGGCCAAGTTCTTTTCATGTCTCTCAGAAACATTTACATTTTTACACTTGTAATTTACATCCAGCAAAGGTCCGGCACCAGCTGGTTCCAGAATGTCTTCCTCTACTTGATCTGGAAGAACACCATTAATCATAATGATTTCCTGTCATGTTTGAGATCTGAGGTCTCATTAAGCAGAACGTTCCGCCATTAAACATTGCTGTCACTTCTCTGATTTGTGGAAGTCCTCTACGTGCGGGGATTCCAGGCTGTGCCTGGGCTTGTATAGTGAGTAGTGTTCTGCTGTATAATGCAGAGTCTGGGCTTAGGCATGTTATATAAGAACAGTGCCGACATCCATGTGTAGTTTAGCGGTGGTCCTCAGGGCCCACCTGATGGTTGTGTTTTCTGGATTTCCTTAGTATTGAGCAGGTGATACAATTAGTGTCCATGCATCAGGACTGACCAGCGATTCATTCTGTGGGATATTCTCAAATCCTGATCGCAGGTGGGCCCTGAGGACAGGAGTATTATAGTGTATGGATAGTCACTGTCCTGCCTCGTATATTATGTAGTGACTGATACCTCTGACTGCAATTGGCCATTTTTAGTAATTTGCTGCAGTCACCAGTTCAAAATGGAAGAATTTAGGAGAAAAACCCACAACTTTTAATAGCAAAAATAACCATAGATTTGTGGGAGCAGCCCATCGTGTGACAGAATGTAAACCTCGTAGGACGAGCAGAAGACTTGTATGTTAGTAGCACCCATAGAATGTAGAGGACACAAGTAATGGCTATATGTGAACATGTCGGTACATCTTTAGTAAATGGGTTGTTTAAAGACACTGAAGTCCTGAAGGAACTTCAGAGTACAGTTCACAGCCTCTTCGCTGGCTTTTGGGTTGATATCAGAAGCGGCTGATATGTAGTGTGGTGTTCACCTTACATCCCATCTTGTGCACCTCAACAACTCAGCTTAGCACCAAGAGATGAGCACAAAAACAAAGTATGATGGCTGATCCAGCACCGAGCCGCCAGTGCGTGGATAGTACGTGAGATGACACCAGGTAATGGACACCCACATCACCAGACCCCAACAGCTCCTCCTGTAAATGACCATGTTGAGGATTCTTGGATGATGCTTGCAAGAGGTGAAGGAACTTTCATGGTGGCGTTAAAGGATCTGGTTGTTGAGCTGTCCCCTATACTGTTCAAACCGCTTGTTAGCTTCTTCACTGAGTGCGTCGCCTGAAACGAGACAAGATGCAACATGGAGTCACACAAGAGCTAGCTGGGGGCAGGGTGTTATACTGCCGTCATGGGGTCTGTACCCCCACACTTTACCGATCTACAGGAGTCAGCATGTGGGTGCTCTATGGTCAGGACCCTCGTCAGTGGGATGAAGTGTCTTCTAGCTGTCCATCTGATAGATGGCTGGGTCTACAAGTAACCATGTTAGGTGGAGCTACTCTACCTAGAGACCACCTGTGTCTTTAGCAAGGCTGGGGGTCACCTGTACTCCACTCTATGGGGGGGGGATATGACCCAACTGCATTTAATAATTAGAATCACGGTGAAGCTTCCTGCAGGGGAATGTTTTCGCTGATGATCTGACCTAGGCCTCATGCACACTAATGTATTTTCATTCCGTGTCCGTTCCATTTTTTTTTTGCGGAATGTATACAGAACTATTCATTTCAATGGGTCCGCAAAAAAACAAAAAACGGAAGGTACTCCATGTGCATTCCGTTTCCGTTCCGCAAAAAAATAGAACCTGTCCTATTATTGTCCGTAATACGTACAAGGATAGTACTGTTCTATGAAGGGCCAGCTGTTCCATTCCGCAAAAAACTGAATGCACATGAATGTCAAGAGGCCTTAGGCCATATGGCTTTTTTAGTATTTTGTGGTCCTCAAAAAACTGATCCAGAAAAAATACGGATGATGTCCGTGTGCATTCTGTTTTTTGTGGAATGGAACAGCTGGCCCCTGATAGAACAGTACTATCCTTGTCATGGGACATGTTCTATCTTTGAATAGAAATGGAAGGCATACGGAGTACCTTCGTTTTTTTTTGCGGATCCGTTGAAATGAATGTTTCCGTATACGGAACGCAAAAAAAACTAAAAAATAAAAGATTTGTGTGCAAGAGGCCTTATGGTGTCTGATGGTTGTGTAAGCGGTTTAGACTTGTAGGGTGTAACGTGTCCGCAGCATTGGCCTGAGGGCGACACCGCGTTTAGAATATCTCCTGAGATCAGTTACTGTGAGGAGTCGGATGTTGAGCAGCGTCTCGCGGACGGTGGGTTCTCTCACTACTCCACCTTTGTAATCTCGACTGTGTATATGAAGAGCGAAGCCGAGGTTTTACCCATCACAACTAATCATCTCACTGCTTCCATGTAGTTTATATGACGGGTTGTCCGCTTCTCTGAACGCATGTACCGCCATCTCCTCAATGCTACAGCTGCCCATGTGACTCCTCCGTGGCTTCTCACCTATATGACAGTTGTGTATCCAGATTCGGTGCCCGTCGTATTTGCAGTTACATTTCATGGCGTTGTTGGTGAAGTCGCTCTCGGCCACTTCAAAATTGGGATTAATGACAACCTTATAACAGAGAAAGAGGGATGAGTATTCCTAGACGGCCTGTCTAGTGGCCCAACCTCGAGGGACACTTCCTGCACAGAAGATGATGAGAGCGCTTACCTGAAGAATGTAGTTCCCTGGCTTCACATCAGTTATATCGATCCATTGGCAGTCAATGTCATGACGATACAAATCCCAACATCCTACGGTGATGCCCTGCTCTCCGAAGTTGGCACATTCATACCTCTTACTGACCACTGCAAAGAGAGTGCAGGGTGAGCGCAGTGCACAGAGTCGGAGACGGCTGGGTTATTTCACCTAGATGTCTCCTCCAAGAGAGTCAGCAATTATGACATTAATTTCAACTTCTGCCATCAGAGGTCCCAGGTGAAACCAGCTGTGGTGGCAGAAGTTGTCCAACACTAGTCAATATCTATTAAGCTGACCCTACACAAGACATATGTAGACTGTACACCTGTGTGTGTCAGGGCAGCCCCCATCTAGAGTGTGTACCACCGAGTGTCATATAATGGTCACAGTCTCCGATATATCAATGGGAACCGCATAAAATGGATCAACGTCTTGTGTTGTCAGCCTGGCCGTGTGCTGAGCTTATCCTGTGATGGCAGTCTTCTAGTTGGCACTTACACTCTTGGCATTCAGAGTCCTCCAGGCAGAAGCTTGCTTTGTGGCCCTCAGCCACTTTAGTTCCATTGGGTGTCAGCAGGTCGTAGTGAGTGAAGATGTCCATGCTGTGGTAGTGCCTGCAGAGAACACAAATACAAGGCTCCTATATAATGCATACGCTCCTATACTGCACATGGTGTCCATCTACAGACAGGAGCACAGATTCAAAAGGTACAGAGTTGGCAGCAAATCAATTCAAATTCTCACGAATGGAGAAGAGAATTCTTAAAGATTCTATATTGTCAACCTACATAAGGACTCAGCAGATTCCTAAACAAAAAACAACAACTTTCTACCCAGATTATGAAGTCCTGCTAAGACCAGACATTTAAGAGGGGCCAAATACCTGCATGAAAGCTAAACAAGGCTTACCCATGGCACTCATGCCACACCCAGGAGTGTCTGCCAGCTTTGGGCCTAAAGTCAGCTCGCCCGTTATTGTGTATCTGGGAGGAGAAGCGGAGGAGCCGTCTGTGTCCGTAAGGCCAGTTGGCATGGCGGGCAGTGCTGGACAGACAGTTCTCTTCGGCTGCACAGTATAACATATGTAGTGGACGGTCTTCAATATATGCGGTCTCCTGGACAAGAGGTGCGTGTAGGATGAGGTCAGAAGCACCTGCAGATTACAGAAGGGACAGAGATGGAGGTGGTTCACTACGCTCACACTGGGGTCTGATCTTCTGTCATTGAAGCCTCCATCCACCAGAGCTTTGGTTTAGTGCCCAACGACTCCAGAAAACCCACCAGAACACAAAGCTACATCTTCTGCAGGTAGAGGAGGCAATGACCATCATGTGAGAGGTTAGGGGAGATGCTTACTCTCAGAACAGATGACTCCAGCCGCGTGCCTGGTGGCAGTGTTTTTGCAGCTGACTGACTTGTGGCGGGAGCACTGCTGAAGAGTCATCTCTGTGCCGCTGCAACGAACTCCACTCATAATCATCTCCGTCACGTTTGAGGCGTCCCAATACCAGGTTTCCTAAATGGAAAGGGTGACACATAACAGCAAGAGCGGAAGAAACGCCCAGAAACCATCTGATGATACAAATCCCATCCTGTCTGAGGAGAACTACCTATAACGGTCACAATGAGCAGAGATGCAACTACGCTAGGTGATGAGGAGGGCATACAGCTGTGCCCAAATCTACTATTACTGCTGGCATCATGTGTAAGACCCAGAAGTGTGGAAAACTGAACCTCCAGCTGTAATTATTATACATGTCCAGCTCTACAGCAACATGGACAATGTCTTCTCCCACCACCCAGATAGTCTTGTGGTCCCATTTCTTTAGTGTCACCTATGTGAGACTCCGCTGTACATACCGTCACCGCATGCAGAGAGTAACCCAAACCGAGCTGCCGACATGCCACCATTGCTTCTTTAGTAGTCCAGCCATCACTGCACAGGTAGCCCCAAGAGTTTCCAAACTTCATCTCCACGCGACCCTCAAACTGTGTGCGCCCCCCGATAATGCGTATCTGATAGGGTCAGCCCAGGAGCAGCAAGCGATGACACGCAGTAACAACATGTGAGCCGGACAAGGACAGAGAAGTGGATGTAAATTAGACTGCTCCGCAGAGCGTCGGTCATAAAGCAGAGGCAGACATGTACACAAGGCAAAGGTGAGGCAAGACATGAAGACCTCCGAGATGGCATACAAGACAGTTTTATTTGTGTAAGTCATGCAGCAAGATGGAAAACCATAAATGATCACCATAACAAGCACATGGCAGAGCACATACATGACCAAAGCCAAACTCTGCACACAAACTAGCCATGACCAAGCACATACATGACCAAAGCCAAACCAAGCACACCCAGACTCCACATTTCCAAACACGACAGAGCAGAGTACATACGTGACCAAAGCCAGCCCCACATGGCAGGTGCAACTAAAACTAATGAGAATCACTTGCGATGGTGTGGACCATGACGGGCATCCTCTATAAGGATGTGCTCATCTGCCGGGATCTTTCTGATGTTGAGCAGTACATAGGGTATTGGAAGCCATTAAGATGAGTGGCCAGAATCCTGGCTAAAAGTTTTGAGGCCTACACAGATTTTGGCTTTCACAAGTCAGCTGCTGAGGAGCGATCAGAGGCATTGCTATTAATTGTAAAGTTGTTCCTTGCCATGAAAATTAACTTCATCACAAAATCTCAATTTCCATTGCATTTCAGCCCTGCCACAAAATGGCCTGCTGACATCATGTCAGTGATCTGCTCGTTAGCTCAGAAGAAAGTGTTAAGGAGGACAAGGTGGCTGATATCGCTCTGAACTGCTGACTGCTTTATAAAGGGGATGCTTGAAATCAATGTGTTCTTCTATTAACCATGGTTACCTCCACAGAAACACGTGCACTCATCCGTTTTTTTTGCATCAAAAAGGCTTCACAGGGAAAGGCATTGCTGCTTGTAAGATAGCACCTATATCTACCATGTATCTGATCATCAAGAACTTCAAGAAGGAAGGCTCCAGGGAGATAAACAGTTCAGCAAATGTCAGGACCGTCTCCTAAAGAGGATTCAGCTGTGGGATCGGGTCATCACCAGGGCAGCTTGTTCAGAAATGGCAGCAGTGAGGTCATCTGGAGCATGATCTGGTGTCCAGAAGGGCACAAAATAAGCCATTTCTCTGCAAGCAAAAACATCAAGGACCGAATGACATTCTGCAGAAAGTACAAGGACTGGACTGCGGAGACTGAGACACCTCGAGAAGAAAAGGTGAGTGCTACCACGAGTCCTGTGTCATGCCTGCAGTAAAGCATCATGAGGCCCTTCATGTGTGGGGTTTCTTCTTATCCGAAGCAGCGGGCTCACTCACAATTTACCTAAGAGCCACGAATAAAGAATGGGATCCAAACCTCTTCTGGGATCAACTTCTCCCAACCATCCACAAGCAATCGGGGGTGATAACAAATGATTTTTCCAGCATGACGGACACCGTGTCACAAGGAAAAAGAGGCTCCGTGAACAAAACATCAACATTTTGGGTTGATAGCCAGGAAACTCCCCAAATCTCAATCCCATTGGGAATCTGCGGTCAATCCTTAAAAAACAGGTGGACAAAGAAAACCCCCCAAAATTGTGATAAATGCCAAGCACTGACAAGGCAAGAATGGGTTAATATCAGTCAGGAGCTGATATCTAGCATGCCGGGGCGAACGGCAGGAGTCTGTAAAATGAAGGAAATATTGAGTCTGCAGAAACTTGATTACTTGTAAAAAAAAAGTTAAAAACCTATGAAATGCTTATAACTGTACCACAGAAACATCTGCCAAAAACACTGCAGCAGCAAACCAGCTGTGAAAACCAAAATTTGTATCGGTCTCAAAAGTTTTGAGTGTTTAGAGAGGAGCACCTGGTTAGAAGTGGACAGTCACTGCACTCCCTAGATATCTCCTCCTGACCCCAGGGAAAATATGTGGATGGAACATGGTGGATAGGACTACTGAGGCTTCTTAGGTGGGACCTCACCTAGCATGACTGTGATCCACTACCCTCCTGTGTATGGCCCTAGCCATCGACCTATACACCACAGGACCTCATACATACCTGAAGGGCACTGCTGACAAATCCTAGACCCAACTGTTGGCAGACAACTGCAGCCTCTCTGGTTCCCCAGCCTTCTCCACAAACAAATCCCCAGCGCTCTTCTCCACGTGGACCCCACAAAACCTCCACCCGCCCCTCTTGCTGGCTCCGACCCCCTGCCAGGCGGATCTGAGGGGAATAAGGATCCCATGTTTCATGTCATCATAACACAGATCAGGTTAGGATACGTCTGAAGACTTCTGGGGTCACTTTTTTCCTGCCCAGACCATACTGTTCCTCATGCTATATCTACTACTTACAGGAGACCACACGGACAGATCACTAATGGGGAACAGCAGGGCGACCAGATTAGTTATTAGTGTGCCAAACTGGTTCTAATGAGCAAATAGACTTCTACCATACCACGGCCTGCGTGTGGCTTCATAAAGTATAGTGGGCACAATGCAGGCCTCTGTGTATCCTAATAGTGGGACCACAAATCAAGGAGCTTAAATCTCATTGTCACTCATTTGTGTTAGGCCTACATGGGTGCTATACACCGTAACCTTCTCCACACCTACACGTGTACAGATGGAACACTATACATGGGGCGTCCTCAAATGTACAGACCACAGAACATGGAACTCCACCAACAGTCCTTGTACCCTCAAGAACCTTTATTTTCCTTCCATATTAAAAACAGGTAAAATCATGTAGTGTACCAGCGACGTCTAGACCAGAAACGCGTCAGCAATACGCAACATGCTATAAATATGGATGCCATGAAGATTCTTAAGGCCACGAGGACTGTTGGCGGAGTTCTATTTTCTGTGGTCTGTGCTCCAGCCATTTCAGCTGTTCTCTGTACAACACTGACAACTGGACAAGATTGCCTGGAGTTAGGAAGTGCACAGGACGGGCTGAGGATGGTTTCTTTCATGTGAAGTTGTCCTAAGATGTACAGACTTACACTACAAAGTAGCATCTCCCACTCCTCTACGTCTCAGTGTAGACACAGAATAAGGATCAACTCTGTCTCGATAACCTCAATGATCCTGATAAATCCTCCACTGTTCCCCTATGTGATGCATACAATGTATGGTTGACACTTTCTCTGTCACACAATTGTGTCATGTGCGAATGGTGCTTGTAGTGTCAGGACAATGAGAGAGGCATAAGGAGAAGATGCCAGGATACAGATGATGGAGGTGAAGGCTCTGGTAGAGGTTTCCTCAGCTTGGGTCATGTTCTTCTATTCTCTATCATAAACTGAAACTCCATGACATGGTCCCATGATGGTCAGCTTCCAGCCACAAACACAATGTAATTGTAGGACAATGGCAACAGAATTTTCTTGACTGTTCATCTGACTTATGGATCCATTGCACGTCTACAGTGTCATCCAATCGGCCGTTACCTAAAGGGGTCCACCGGGATGACAGAATGGGCTGCTTTAGTTTTCCCCAGAAATACCAGTAAGAGCCTGCAAACATAATTGGTGCTCTTTTGGTGGTGGACCAGATGACAATTTTTTCCTATCATGGACAACCTCTTTGATCAATGTGTAAAATTTCTCAATTCTTACACAAACATAGAAGAGGATTCTTTACGGTAAGAGCAGTGACACTATAGACTCTTTACTGTAAGAGCAGTGAGACTATGGACTTTACTGTAAGAGCAGTGAGACTATGGACTCTATACTGTAAGAGCAGTGAGACTATGGACTCTTTACTGTAAGAGCGGTGAGACTATGGACTCTTTACTGTAAGAGCAGTGAGACTATGGACTCTATACTGTAAGAGCAGGGAGACTATGGACTCTTTACTGTAAGAGCAGTTAGACTATGGACTCTGTACTGTAAGAGCAGTGAGACTATGGGCTCTTTACTGTAAGAGCAGTGAGACTATGGACTCTATACTGTAAGAGCAGTGAGACTATGGACTCTTTACTGTAAGAGCAGTGAGACTATGGACTCTATACTGTAAGAGCAGGGAGACTATGGACTCTTTACTGTAAGAGCAGTTAGACTATGGACTCTGTACTGTAAGAGCAGTGAGACTATGGGCTCTTTACTGTAAGAGCAGTGAGACTATGGACTCTTTACTGTAAGAGCAGTGAGACTATGGACTCTTTACTGTAAGAGAAGTGAGACTATGGACTCTTTACTGTAAGAGCAGTGAGACTATGGACTCTTTACTGTAAGAGCAGTGAGACTATAGACTTTACTGTAAGAGCAGTGAGACTATGGACTCTTTACTGTAAGTGCAGTGAGACTATAGACTTTACTGTAAGTGCAGTGAGACTATGGACTCTTTACTGTAAGAGCGGTGAGACTATGGACTCTATACTGTAAGAGCGGTGAGACTATGGACTCTTTACTGTAAGAGCGGTGAGACTATGGACTCTATACTGTAAGAGCAGTGAGACTATGGACTCTTCACTGTAAGAGCAGTGAGACTATGGACTATACTGTAAGAGCAGTGAGACTATGGACTCTTCACTGTAAGAGCAGTGAGACTATGGACTCTATACTGTAAGAGCAGTGAGACTATGGACTCTTTACTGTAAGAGCAGTGAGACTGTGGACACTTTACTGTAAGAGCGGTGAGACTGTGGACTCTTTACTGTAAGAGCGGTGAGACTATGGACTCTTTACTGTAAGAGCAGTGAGACTATGGACTCTATACTGTAAGAGCAGTGAGACTATGGACTCTTTACTGTAAGAGCAGTGAGACTGTGGACACTTTACTGTAAGAGCGGTGAGACTGTGGACTCTTTACTGTAAGAGCGGTGAGACTATGGACTCTTTACGGTAAGAGCAGTGAGACTGTAGACTCTATACTGTAAGAGCAGTGAGACTATGGGCTCTTTACTGTAAGAGCAGTGAGACTGTGGACTCTTTACGGTAAGAGCAGTGAGACTGTAGACTCTTTACTGTAAGAGCAGTGAGACTGTGGACTCTTCACTGTAAGAGCAGTGAGACTATGGACTCTACTGTAAGAGCAGTGAGACTATGGACTCTTTACTGTAAGAGCAGTGAGACTATGGACTCTTTACTGTAAGAGCAGGGAGACTATGGATTCTTTACTGTAAGAGCAGTGAGACTATGGGCTCTTTACTGTAAAAGCATGGAGACTATGGACTCTTTACTGTAAGAGCAGTGAGACTATGGGCTCTTTACTGTAAGAGCAGTGAGACTATGGACTCTTTACTGTAAAAGCATGGAGACTATGGACTCTTTACTGTAAGAGCATGGAGACTATGGACTCTTTACTGTAAGATCAGTGAGACTATGGGCTCTATACTGTAAGATCAGTGAGACTATGGGCTCTTTACTGTAAGAGCATGGAGACTATGGACTCTTTACTGTAAGAGCAGTGAGACTATGGACTCTATACTGTAAGAGCAGTGAGACTATGGGCTCTATACTGTAAGAGCAGTGAGACTATGGACTCTTTACTGTAAGAGCAGTGAGACTATGGACTCTTTACTGTAAGAGCATGGAGACTATGGACTCTTTACTGTAAGAGCAGTGAGACTATGGACTCTTTACTGTAAGAGCAGAGACTATGGACTCTTTACTGTAAGATCAGTGAGACTATGGACTCTTTACTGTAAGATCAGTGAGACTATGGGCTCTTTACTGTAAGAGCATGGAGACTATGGACTCTTTACTGTAAGAGCATGGAGACTATGAAACTCTCTGCCTGAGGAGGTGGTGATGGTGAGTTCACTATAAGAGTTCAGGAGAGGCCTGGATGTATTTCTGGAGTGTAATAATATTACAGGTTATAGCTACTAGAGAGGGGTCATTGATCCAGGGAGTTATTCTGAGGCCTGAATGGAGTCGGGAAGGAATTTTTTCCCCATAAGTGAGGAAAGTTGACAAATAACCAAGAAGACACAAACAGAAGATGGGACAGCATCTACCATGATGGTACCACAGAGTAGAGACCATAGGCAACACTTCTCTGACCCTTCTGTAACCTGTGCTCTAGGTCTGGACAGACATGTAAATTTGCATCAACACTTAACGGAACTGTACGACTAATAAAGAAGTAGGGATCGAGCTGCATGAAGACCGCAGAGGATGACTGCTTTATTCTGCATGGAGTCTTGTTCTGCCATCATTGTACTCGTCAGTGGAGCACAGAGATGGAGTCTGCTGGAGGATGACTGCTTTATTCTGGATGGAGCCTTGTTCTGCCATCATTGTACTCATCGGTGGAGCACAGGGATGGAGCCTGCTGGAGGATGGCTGCCTTATTCTGGATGGAGCCTTGTTCTGCCATCATTGTACTCATCGGTGGAGCACAGGGATGGAGTCTGCTGGAGGATGACTGCCTTATTCTGGATGAAGTCTTGTTCTGCCATCTTTGTACTCATCGGTGGAGCACAGGGATGGAGTCTGCTGGAGGATGACTGCTTTATTCTGGATGAAGTCTTGTTCTGCCATCATTGTACTCATCGGTGGAGCACAGGGATGGAGTCTGCTGGAGGATGACTGCTCTATTATGGATGGAGTCTTGTTCTGCCATCATTGTACTCATCGGTGGAGCACAGGGATGGAGCCTGCTGGAGGATGACTGCTTTATTCTGGATGGAGTCTTGTTCTGCCATCATTGTACTCATCGGTGGAGCACAGGGATGGAGTCTGCTGGAGGATGGCTGCTCTATACTGGATGGAGCCTTGTTCTGCCATCATTCTAAGGTGAAGACAGATAAGTCACAGGGGCCTGATGAGATACACCCAAAATTATTAAAAGAGCTTAGTGGTGAGCTGGCAAAACCGTTAACAGATTTATTTAACCAATCATTAGTAACAGGAGTCGTCCCGGAAGATTGGAAATTGGCAAATGTCGTGCCCATTCACAAGAAAGGTAGTAGGGAGGAATCGAGCAACTATAGACCAGTGAGTCTGACATCAATAGTAGGCAAATTAATGGAAACCCTATTAAAGGATAGGATTGTGGAACATCTAAAATCCCATGGATTGCAAGATGAAAAACAACATGGGTTTACTTCAGGGAGATCATGTCAAACAAATCTTATAGATTTTTTTGACTGGGTGAATAAAATAATAGACGGTGGAGGTGCAGTAGACATCGCATATCTAGATTTTAGTAAGGCTTTTGACACTGTCCCACATAGAAGACTTATCAATAAACTGCAGTCATTGAGCATGGACTCCCATATTGTTGAGTGGATTAGGCAGTGGCTGAGTGACAGACAACAGAGGGTTGTAGTCAATGGAGAACATTCAAAACAAGGTAATGTTACCAGTGGGGTTCCACAGGGATCTGTACTGGGACCGATTTTGTTTAATATCTTCATAAGTGATATTGCAAAAGGCCTCGCTGGTAAGGTTTGTCTTTTTGCTGATGACACAAAGATATGTAACAGGGTTGATGTTCCTGGAGGGAAACGCCAAATGGAAAAGGATTTAGGAAAACTAGAAGAATGGTCAGAACTCTGGAAACTGAAATTTAATGTGGATAAGTGCAAGATAATGCACCTGGGGCGTAAAAACCCAAGGGCAGAATATAGAATATTTGACACAGTCCTGACCTCAGTATCTGAGGAAAGGGATTTAGGAGTAATTATTTCAGAAGACTTAAAGGTGGGAAGACAATGTAATAGAGCAGCACGAAATGCCAGCAGAATGCTTGGATGTATAGGGAGAGGTATAAGCAGTAGAAAGAGTGAAGTGCTTATGCCGCTGTACAGAACACTGGTGAGACCTCACTTGGAGTATTGTGCGCAGTACTGGAGGCCATATCTCCAGAAGGATATAGATACTCTAGAGAGAGTTCAGAGAAGAGCTACTAAACTAGTACATGGATTGCAGGATAAAACTTACCAGGAAAGGTTAAAGGACCTTAACATGTATAGCTTGGAAGAAAGAAGAGACAGAGGGGAGATGAGAGAAACTGCTAAATACATAAAGGGAATCAACTCGGTAAAGGAAGAAAGCATATTTAAAAGAAGAAAAACTACCACAAGAGGACACAGTTTTAAATTAGAGGGGCAAAGGTTTAAAAGTAATATAAGGAAGTATTACTTTACTGAGAGAGTAGTGGATGCATGGAATAGCCTTCCTGCAGAAGTGGTAGCTGCAAATACAGTGGAGGAGGTTAAGCATGCATGGGATAGGCATAAGGCCATCCTTCATATAAGATAGGGCCGGGGGCTATCCATAGTATTCAGTATATTGGGCAGACTAGATGGGCCGAATGGTTCTTATCTGCCGACACATTCTAGGTTTCTATGTTTCTATTGTACCCATCGGTGGAGCACAGGGATGGAGTCTCCTGGAGGATGACTGCCTTATTCTGCATGGAGTCTTGTTCTGCCATCATTGTACCCATCGGTGGAGCACAGGGATGGAGTCTCCTGGAGGATGACTGCCTTATTCTGCATGGAGTCTTGTTCTGCCATCATTGTACTCATTGGTGGAGCACAGGGATGGAGTCTCCTGGAGGATGACTGACTTATTCTGCATGGAGTCTTGTTCTGCCATAGCTGTATCTAAAAGGACGAGTACAGTGATCTTAGCTACATAACTCTCTTGGGGTGGTTCTTCCAGATTGTCGGGTGTTATTCTCAGTGCAGATCTTTCATTGCCTCTGCTACGTGTAACCTGGAGAAGGGGGGGGGGGGAGGAGGTTCCATTCAGGAAGTTCTGGGATGACAGCAGCTTGTTCTATAATTTCCATCTCTTCCCATCCAAAGTAAATACAAATGCTAAGTCCGTGTATGGAGGAGCTGGCACGTAAATCAAGAAGCTTCTGTCTGGGCGTCTTGTATGAGGTGGATGGATTACTAAATTCTGTGCTGATTATATGTACCAGCAAATTCCTGGGGCCGAAAACTGGCAGCAGCAGCAGGGCCAGGGGCCAGAAGGAGAAAATGAGAGGAAGCTGAGGAATAAGAGCGCAATCTGGAGACAGCCGAGGCTGACGTCAACAGTCAGGATAGTGAGGGGACAGCCGTCCAGCGTCCCTTCATCACTAATGGAGTCTGTCATGTGAAGCAAGTTCATATTTTCTGACATCCAGGTCTCAGATGCCGCCACAGGTATGGGGTACACAGCATTGTGGGGATGGGGTGCACCCAGTGCATCAATGTGTTGTGTAATGAAAGCTCCAGGGTTTATATAATCTACAATAACGTAGATAAATTGCGTAGTGCGGTGTTAGCCATAATAAATCTGGCAGTATTATGGGAGTGACACCTGGCTGACCAGCCAAATCATACTGCAAGCCTGACAGCACCGGGCTCCTTCTTCAGGAGAGTCTAAATTCCTAGACTTGGACACCTTCTACATATGGGGAGACTGTGCAGAAACTACGATCCAGGATGAATTTACAGACATCGGATAAAGCAGCGGGAATAGATCTATAACGCACATGTAATAATGGCGCTGCATGTAATGTGGGCATCGCAGGGAGCATCTCACCTTCTGGGACCCCTACACCGGTCATATTTGGTATTAGAACAATCGGCATGATGTGTTAAAAAAACATGTCGGGGCCCGGATATCTATTAGTGTGGACGGGAAGCCATGTTTTATGGATAAGTCATGTCTCCCAGCTGAATGAGAGAGGTGGAGCCTGCACAGGTAATGAGGGTCTTCCCAGGAGACCCTCAGCTCCACCCTCTGCCGAATGGGGATAAGACGAGGGATTCTGAACCTCTCTTTGACACAATCTGGGGATCGGATTGACATTGGGTGGTGTTCCACGGGACCAGAATGGACTCTTATTAAGCCCTTCGCTAAGTATCGAGAACCTTTCTCTCTCTGCTCGTCTATGTATTTCTGTAAGTCCTGCACATCTTTAATGGTTTTGCCTTGTGGCCTTAATGATCCCAGTAACCTCCATTATACGGATGCGGTTAGCGTTGCCGTGTATTTGCTATCAGTGTGGCCTGTGCTACTGTGGCCTGCCCGTGAGAGGGGCGCTGTGGGGTTTTCTATGAGCCCCTGAGTAATTTGTATGTGACTTTAAATGTCATAGATGGCAGCGTGTCGGGGTGTGATCTATGTTCAATCAGTGGCAGGTGTGGAGGGGCATGCGAGATTGAGTGTGTGGAATAGATGGACCCTTGGTAGTCCCACCCAGGTCACATGACAGGGAGGTCACGTACGTGACGTGGCCGTTCCTCAGGAGGCTTGCAGTATTTCTGTTGTTCAGCCAATAAAGCTTTCACTCCTCAGTCGATACTGCTGGAAGTATTCTACATCACATAGTTATAATCTACCGCGATGATGTCATCAGCTGACCGCAGAGTTGAAAGCAGCAGAATATCCATGCATTTACCATTCCTGCACTGAACAATGGAGAATACAACGATTTGGGAGGATACACCATAGGTTAGGGTTAGTCATGTAGATCCTGACAGCTCTAGTGTATGGGGCCACAGTGGCGGTATAAAGCTTACAGCAATTTTGGGATCATGGAGATGTATGAAGCTCAGGGAAATCCTGGGGATATGACGCTCAGAGAGATTGTACGGTCAGAGACTGGAGGAAGATCAGAGGGTTTGTACGGTCAGAGACTGGAGGAAGATCAGAGGGTTTGTACGGTCAGAGACTGGAGGAAGATCAGAGGGTTTGTACGGTCAGAGACTGGAGGAAGATCAGAGAGATTGTACGGTCAGAGACTGGAGGAAGATCAGAGAGATTGTACGGACAGAGACTGGAGGAAGATCAGAGGGTTTGTACGGTCAGAGACTGGAGGAAGATCAGAGAGATTGTACGGTCAGAGACTGGAGGAAGATCAGAGAGATTGTACGGTCAGAGACTGGAGGAAGATCAGAGAGATTGTACGGTCAGAGACTCAGGGAATATGTGGGATCACACGGACTGTATGAAGCTCAGGGAATATGTGGGATCACACGGACTGTATGAAGCTCAGGGAATATGTGGGATCACACGGACTGTATGAAGCTCAGGGAATATGTGGGATCACACGGACTGTATGAAGTTCAGGGAATATGCGGGATCACACGGACAGTATGAAGCTCAGGGAATATGTGGGATCACACGGACAGTATGAAGCTCAGGGAATATGTGGGATCACACGGACTGTATGAAGCTCAGGGAATATCTTGGATCACACGAACTGTATGAAGGTGGTCAGTTAAGGACTGCAGCCATGTGGACACTAGGTGGAGGGCTGAGGTCACGAGGATGGCCCAGTGACTGCAGATCCCTGCGATGATTCCACAAGCCGTCTCATTCATACTGTAGTATTTGCCCCGCGTGTGCACTGAACTGTCTGCAGGACACAGGGGCCACCACCATAACAGCGTTCATCTCATCCACCCGTCATGTAGTGCTCCACACACCCCTCATCCTGCCACTACATGACCTGGCAGTGCACAGAGGTGGCATACTGACCGTCTTCTCGTAGCCCATGTATGGGATGTTGCACCTGACGGCGGCGTCCTCGCTGTGCTTGCAGTCCTCTTCTGTGATGTTCTTGTACTGACAGTCCAAGATGGACTGCTCGTGTCCGGTGCACTTCACCTCATTCATGTGAATGGAGCCCATACCTGTCCAAGAGGAACAATTGCCATTAAAAGGGCGCTTCCATAGACGGGGTATTTTTTAAATTCAATACTGATAGAAAAAACATGTTGGCAGTACTACAGTCAGGTCCATAAATATTGGGACATGGACACAATTCTAACATTTTTGGCTCTATACACCACCACAATGGATGTGAAATGAAACGGACGTGCTTTACCTGCAGACTGTCAGCTGTAATCTGAGGGGATTTACATCCAAATCAGGTGAACGGTGCAGGAATTACAGCAGTTTGCATATGTGCCTCCCACTTGTTAAGGGACCAGAAGTAATGGGACAATTGTCTTCTCAGCTGTTCCATGGCCAGGTGTGTGTTATTCCCTCATTATCCCAATTACAATGAGCAGATAAAAGGTCCAGAGGTCATTTCCAGTCTGCTATCTGCATTTGGAATCTGTTGCTGTCAACTCTGAAGATGAGATCCAAAGAGCTGTCACTATCAGTGAAGCAAGCCATCATTAGGCTGAAAAAACACCACAAACCCATCAGAGAGATGGCAAAAACATTAGGCCTGGCCAAAACAACTGTTTGGAACATTCTTAAAAATAAGGAACGCACCGGTGAGCTCAGCAACATCAAAAGACCCGGAAGACCACGGAAAACAACTGTGGTGGATGAGCGAAGAATTCTTTCCCTGGTGAAGAAAACGCCCTTTACAACAGTTGGCCAGATCAAGAACACTCTCCAGGAGGTAGGTGTATGTGGGTCAAAGTCAACAATCAGGAGAAGACTTCACCAGAGGGAATACAGAGGGTTCACCACAAGATGTAAACCATTGGTGAGCCTCAAAAACAGGAAGGCCAGATTAGAGTTTGCCAAACGACATCTAAAAAAGCCTTCACAGTTCTGGAACAACATCCTATGGACAGATGAGACCAAGATCAACTTGTACCAGAGTGATGGGAAGAGTATGGAGAAGGAAAGGAGCTGCTCATGATCCTAAGCATACCACCTCATCAGTGAAGTATGGTGGTGGTAGTGTCATGGTGTGGGCATGTATGGCTGCCAATGGAGCTGCTTCTCTTGTATTTATTGATGATGTGACTGCTGACAAAAGCAGCAGGATGAATTCTGAAGGGTTTCGGGCAATATCATCTGCTCCTATTCAGCCAAATGCTTCAGAACTCATTGGACGGTGCTCCACAGTGCAGATGGACAATGACCCAAAGCATACTGCAAAAGCAACCAAAGAGTTTATTAAGGGAAAGAAGTGGAATGTTCTGCAATGGCCGAGTCAATCCCCGGACCTGAATCCGACTGAGCATTTCACTTGCTGAAGACAAAACTGAAGGGAAAATGCCCCAAGAACAAGCAGGAGCTGAAGACAGTTGCAGTAGAGGCCTGGCAGAGCATCACCAGGGATGAGACCAGCGTCTGGTGATGTCTATGCGTTCCAGACTTCAGGCTGTGATTGACTGCAAAGGATTTGCAACCAAGTATTAAAAAGTGAGAGTTTGATTTATGATTATTATTCTGTCCCATTACTTTTGGTCCCTTAACAAGTGGGAGGCACATATGCAAACTGCTGTAATTCCTGCACCGTTCACCTGATCTGGATGTAAATACCCTCAAATTACAGCTGACGGTCTGCAGGTAAAGCACATCTTGTTAGTTTCATTTCAAATCCATTGTGGTGGTGTATAGAGCCAAAAATGTTAGAATTGTGTCCATGTCCCAATATATTTATGGACCTGACTGTATACCAGCAGACAGCCCAACTGAGAGGTAATCCACTATCTGTATAAGACATCCTATCAGTTTACTTTTGCTATGAGGGGAAGATGTCATCTGCAGGGTAGTCTTCATAGTAACAGTAGGTATAGAATTGGGATGACAGTATGACAGCTCCTATGTTCTCCTCACAGGACGACACAGACAGAAGAGCCTTGCATGGATTAGTATCATGTGTGACGGTCTAACTGAGTCACTACATGGGATGGGGGTCTCTCTCGCCACAGTGACGGTGGAAAGTTGTCGGCAGTGTAACAGGAATGTGACATGCCTCCCACTGTGGCTGCATTCTCTATGCATGGGGCAGGCTCTGAATATGGAGCTGTAAGTCTACAGGGCTGTTCACACTTGTGGATTTCTCCATGGCTGTAATTCTGTAGCTTTTAATATGCAGCATGATCTATCAGATGGCAAGTGACTGCCCTGCGTCCCCATAGGAGTCAATGGAGGTCTTCTCCCCTAGAAGCCATGCCTCCCATACCTGCTTACATGCAGAGTCCGATCCGACAGGCTGTGATTTTATAGGAAATCAGAGACATGTGGAGGTAGAGAGGACATCTCTATGGCAGTCTACTACCGCTCAGACATGTGGAGGTAGAGAGGACATCTCTATGGCAGTCTACTACCGCTCAGACATGTGGAGGTAGAGAGGACATCTCTATGGCAGTCTACTACCGCTCAGAGACATGTGGAGGTAGAGAGGACATCTCTATGGCAGTCTACTACCGCTCAGACATGTGGAGGTAGAGAGGACATCTCTATGGCAGTCTACTACCGCTCAGACATGTGGAGGTAGAAAAGACATCTCTATGGCAGTCTACTACCGCTCAGACATGTGGAGGTAGAGAGGACATCTCTATGGCAGTCTACTACCGCTCAGACATGTGGAGGTAGAAAAGACTTCTCTATGGCAGTCTACTACAGCTCAGAGACATGTGGAGGTAGAGAGGACATCTCTATGGCAGTCTACTACTGCTCAGAGACATGTGGAGGTAGAGAGGACATCTCTATGGCAGTCTACTACCGCTCAGAGACATGTGGAGGTAGAGAGGACATCTCTATGACAGTCTACTATCGCTCTCAGAGACATGTGGAGGTAGAGAGGACATCTCTATGACAGTCTACTACCGCTCAGAGACATGTGGAGGTAGAGAGGACATCTCTATGACAGTCTACTATCGCTCTCAGAGACATGTGGAGGTAGAGAGGACATCTCTATGACAGTCTACTACCACTCAGAGACATGTAGAGGTAGAGAGGACATCTCTATGGCAGTCTACTGTTACATCAGGAGAGCAAGTGCCATGGTTGTGTGTCACGAACTGTGCAGAGGTCATCTCTTCCCCTATGCAGAATGAGGGCTGTAACTGTGTCCACCACCCCCTGCGGAGACTCTGCCCGGCAACAACAGAATAACAGCTGGACTTAAGGTTGTTTACCTGTAAAGCCTTATAAGGGCAATGGAATGTGATAATGTCATGTGACCTGCCATGAGAGAGGGGGGACTCGAAACTGTTGTTATCCCTCACATCTTGGGGAGGGGGATATGAAAACTGTTGTTTTACCTCAATAAATCAGTTTATGTTCTGAGTTCACATGAACCAGAGGTGTGTGGTGTCTTCTCTGAGGAAAAGGGGACATTAGGATCGCATGGTTCTGGATGTCCGAATGGTGTGATCTTGGGACAGTACGGAGCTACTCATTTGGGTTATAAGGGCCCCGTTACAATTTGGTGGCAGCGGCGGGATAGATCCCACCACTAGGGTGACGATCAAATCACCAACTGGGACCCCCCTTTGTAATGATGGAGCTTTACTATGAGACTCTAAAGAGGGAGACCCTGAAAGATCTGCTGGAGACTCGAGGAAGGACGTCTGGTAATAAGACCAAAGCCGTGATGAGCAAGGAGTTGTGTGAGTTAGACCAGCAACAAGGAGCGGTCCGAGTTGAGAGTCCTGTCCTACGGGACACACAGAAGCAGGTGGAGTGGCGACTTGCCCTTTATGGAGATCACCCCACGGTTGAGCAGGTGAACCAGGTGCTGTATCAGGTGCACGAGCTGGAGCGGGAAAGGCAGATGACCCTGCAGGAAGCAGTAGCCCCGGCCCTGAAGATAGGGGGGAACAAGCTACCCTATGGGGCATTCCAAGCATTTAAAGAGGAATCGGAAGACATTGACGAGTTCCTTGAGGTATTTGAGCGACAGTGTGGGAACTTATGTCTGGAGCCGGATGAGTGGGTCCCTGTGCTAGTGAGTAAGCTTACCGGCCGAGCACAGACTGCCTATAAGAGCATATCTGCTGAGGACTGCCAGGACTATGAACGAGTAAAGGAGCGGCTGCTTGCCCGATATGGAATAACCCCGGAGGCGCACCGAGTAAAATTCTGTAGCCTCAGAAGGAAGGTACAGCAGTCCTTGGTGGAGTGGACCCACTGTATGAAGCGGTCTGCGGAAGGCTGGATCTTGGGCAACCGGGCAGAGACTGTTTCGGACGTTATCCAGTTAGTACTGCTGGAGCAATTTTATAAGTTTGCTCCCCCTGCGGTCACAGAGTTTGTGAAAGACCGTAAACCCAAAACTGTGGACAAAGTAGCAGTTCTTGGGGACGAGTACCTGGACTCTCAACGCAACTGGCACCTCGACAATAATAGGCAAGTACTGAATGCGCCTACTCCAACCCGAACCCCGTTCCAGCCCCGACCCAGTCCGGCAACCCTTTCTCCCATAGCTGCCAGACCATCCTACCCTCTCTCAGCTGCCCGAAACCCTTACCGGACACAGTCTACTGAGAACAGAGTTGTGCTAGCAAGACCAACCCGTCCAGACCTGCGAACCTGTTTCCGTTGCGGGCAAGCGGGACATATACAGCTACACTGCACAAACACCTGGGGTCCCAAGAACAACCCTCCTTCTGCCCAAACTCCCGTTCTCTGCCTAGAAACCGAGGAGGACTTTGGGACCCTGCATGAGGTGGACCCAGTCCGAGTTGCCTCTGGAGATAACAGGGAACACCACCAGCAGGATGTGTGGGTCAATGGCAAGAAAGCTGAGGGGCTACAAGATACAGGGGCTACTATCACCCTTGTTAAGCCCCACCTGGTCCCCCCTGCAGGACAGTTGTCCAAATTCATAGCTGCTGAGTGGCCAGAGGCAACGTACATCGGATTCCCCTTGCCCAAGTTAAAATGAATTGGGGCAACGGGAGCCAACAGGTCCAAGTTGGAGTTATGCAGGAGTTACCAGCTGAAGTGCTTCTGGCCAATGATTTGGGCTACTTAACTTCTCACTATCAGAAGTATACCGTAACCCCAGAGACATGTACGGTGGTAACACGGCAGCAGAGCCAGAGGGGCACTCGAGGAGGAGAACCAAGTGAGTGAGACTGCCCCTAACTGCAACCCTGAAAAGTCCCAAGGTAGTGCCTCAGATAGCGGTCCTGACCCGCCCAATAGGCCGTGGGCCACCTTCGCAGAGTTTCGGAAAGCCACGCTTGCTGATCCAACCCTAGCAGGGTATAGAGAATGTGCTGGGGCTGAGCCGGCAAAGCCAGGCAATGGTAAAATTATATGGAGCCAGGGGTTGTTATACCGGCTTACAGAGGGTACCAAGCCCACTAAGATACCCAAGAAGCAGCTGGTTGTGCCCCAGCAGTACCAAATTGACCTCATGCGAGTTAGCCATGACATTCCCCTGGCTGGCCACCTCAGAATAAACCGTACCAGGGATCTCTTGACTCTGAACTTTTATTGGCCCGGGCTATCCGAGGATTTGAAAATGTACCTGCGAACTTGTGATGCCTGCCAGCGGGCAGGCAAGCGAGGCGACAACCCCAGGGATAAACTGCACCCCTTACCCGTTTTGAGGAGCCCTTTAGCCGCATAGCAGTCGATATTATCGGGCCCCTGACTAAGCCCAGCCCCACTGGTAAAAAGGTTCATCCTCACAGTTGTAGACTTTGCTACCAGGTACCCCGAGGCTGTCCCGTTAAACAATATCACCGCCAAGTCAGTGAACAATGCACTGTTTAGTATTTTCTCCAGGGTGGGTTTTCCCCGAGAGGTGCTTTCCGACAATGGGTCTCAGTTCTGTGCTGAACTGACCTGGCAGGTCTGGGATCTGTGTAAGATCCACAGTCTGCGAACATCCCACTATCACCTCCAGACCAATGGTCTCTGCGAGCGCTTCAATGGGACCCTGAAGCAAATGCTTCGGACATTCTCCCTGCAGTACCGGGACTGGGAGAGGTGCCTGCCCCACCTTCTGTTCACTTACAGGGAGGTTCCGCAGGAGTCTACTGGGTTTTCTCCCTTCAAGCTTTTGTACGGGAGAAGAGTTAGAGGACCCCTAGATTTGGTTCGAGACCATTGGAAGGGAGACAGGGAGGAGGAAGGGACCCCACTACATCAGTATGTCCTAAATCTCAGAGACCGGCTGACGGAGCTAACTGCCTCTGTGGCGGCGATCCTTCGGGCAGCCCAGAGTCGACAAAGAGTTTGGTACGATCGTACCGCTCGGAGCCGTATTCTAGCAGTAGGGCAGAAAGTGCTGGCACTGAAACCGGTAAGGACAGATAAGCTCCAAGCCAAATGGCAAGAACCTTATCGGGTGGTGAAGCAGCTCTGTGACACCACGTACCTACTGGCCAAGTGTTCAGATGAGAGGATTCAAGGAACCTTTCATGTGAACATGCTAAAGGCATACGAGGAGAGGGCAGGGGAGGTTCCACTTCCCGAAATCCCCAGACAGGGGGGGACCCGAGTAGGGATAGAGGGCATACAGATATCCAAGCAGTTAGGGGATATCCGGCAGAGGCAGGTCAGAGAAGTACTAGCCTGAGGTAGGGACCTGTTCTCGATGATCCCAGGAGTCACGGATCTAGCCATGCACCATGCAGAAACCCCAGGGCAGCCTCCCCTCAATAAAGCCGCTTATAGGGTACCAGAGACCGTTAGAGCAGGGATGAGGCAAGAGATTAGAGAGATGTTTGATTTAGGGATCATCGAGGCATCTGAGAGCCCCTGGGCTTCTCCGGTAGTCCTCGTACCTAAGAAAGATGGGACGACCAGTTTTTGCGTGGACTACCGGTGACGCAATGACCGGACCACAACTGATGCCTACCCCATGCCCCCGTATCGATGAGGTGTTAGACCGCATTGCCCGGGGCAAGTTTCTCACCACCTTAGATCTCTGCAAGGGGTACTGGCAGATTCGTCTGGACCCGGAGACTATTCTAAAGTTGGCGTTCGTCACCCCCTTTGGACTGTACCGGTTTAAGGTGATGCCGTTTGGGATGAAGAACACACCAGCAACGTTCCAGCGGATGATAGATAGGCTCCTAGATGGCCTCCAGGAGTATGCCTGCGCATACCTGGACGACATTGCTATCTACAGCAATATCCGGTGAGGAACACTTGGGTATTGTATTGGACAGCATACAGGCAGCGGGACTCAACCTTAGGCCCAACAAATGTGTAATTGGGATAGCGAAAGTCTCATACCTCGGTCACCGAGTGGGTGCCAGCGTCCAGAGCCGGCAAAGATAGAGGCAGTTCCCCGATGGCCCACCCCCCGCACCAAGACCCAGGTCTTAGCGTTCTCGGGTACCGCTGGCTATTACCGCAAATTTGTTCCCGAGTACAGCTCCATAGCCAAGCCCCTGACTGACCTGACAAAGAAAAATCTGCCTAAATAAGTCCTGTGGTCTCCGGAGTGTGAAGCTGCCTTCCAGAAACTCAAACATGCCCTGGTTACTGCACCCGTACTGACTGCACCTGACCCCAAACGGTTTTGTGTTCACACAGATGCCTCTGCTTTTGGACTTGGAGCAGTACTAAGCCAAGTGGGGGACGATGGCTGTGAGCACCCGATGATGTACATTAGCTGCAAGTTGTTACCTCGGGAGGTAGGATATGCAGCCGTCAAGAAGTTCCAGCCTTATCTGTATTGGCAGTCCTTCACGGTGCTCACTGACCACAACCCTCTTGTATGGCTTCACCGTGTCTCTGGGGACAATGGCCGAATCTTGAGATGGAGACTTGCCCTGCAGCCCTATGACTTCAGGGTTCAGTACTGACCGGGGAAGAAGAACGGGAATGCTGATAGTCTGTCCCGGCAACTGGAGCTCGAGAACTGAACAATGCTGATCTTCCCGGACAGCCCCTAGCCGACCCGTTAGGATCTGGCTGGGTCTTCCGGTCCTTTGGACAAAGAGGGGAAATTGTTACATCAGGAGAGCAAGTGCCATGGTTGTGTGTCATGAACTGTGCAGAGATCATCTCTTCCCCTATGCAGAATGAGGGCTGTAACTGTGTCCTCCATCCCCTGCGGAGACTCTGCCCGACAACAACAGATTAACAGCTGGACTTAAGGTTGTTTACCTGTAAAGCCTTATAAGGGCAATGGAATGTGATAATGTCATGTGACCTGCCATGAGAGAGGGGGGACTCGAAACTGTTGTTATCCCTCACATCTTGGGAGGGGGATATGAAAACTGTTGTTTTACCTCAATAAATCAGTTTATGTTCTGAATTCACATGAACCAGAGGTGTGTGGTGTCTTCTCTAAGGAAAAGGGGACATTAGGATCGCATGGTTCTGGATGTCTGAATGGCGTGATCTTGGGACAGTACGGAGCTACTCATTTGGGTTATAAGGGCCCCGTTACATCTACTACCGCTCAGAGACAGGTGGAGGTTGAGAGGACATCTCTATGGCAGTCTACTACCGCTCAGAGACATGTGGAGGTAGAGAGGACATCTCTATGGCAGTCTACTACTGCTCAGAGACATGTGGAGGTAGAGAGGACATCTCTATGGCAGTCTACTACCGCTCAGAGACAGGTGGAGGTTGAGAGGACATCTCTATGGCAGTCTACTACTGCTCAGAGACATGTGGAGGTAGAGAGGACATCTCTATGGCAGTCTACTACCGCTCAGAGACATGTGGAGGTAGAGAGGACATCTCTATGGCACTCTACTACCGCTCAGAGACCTGTGGAGGTAGAGAGGACATCTCTATGGCAGTCTACTACCGCTCAGAGACCTGTGGAGGTAGAGAGGACATCTCTATGGCAGTCTACTACCGCTCAGAGACCTGTGGAGGTAGAGAGGACATCTCTATGGCAGTCTACTGCCGCTCAGAGACCTGTGGAGGTAAAGAGGACATCTCTATGGCAGTCTTCTACCGCTCAGAGACATGTGGAGGTAGAGAGGACATCTCTATGGCAGTCTACTACCGCTCAGAGACCTGTGGAGGTAGAGAGGACATCTCTATGGCAGTCTACTACCGCTCAGAGACATGTGGAGGTAGAGAGGACATCTCTATGGCAGTCTACTACCGCTCAGAGACATGTGGAGGTAGAGAGGACATCTCTATGGCAGTCTACTACCGCTCAGAGACCTGTGGAGGTAGAGAGGACATCTCTATGGCAGTCTACTACCGCTCAGAGACCTGTGGAGGTAGAGAGGACATCTCTATGGCAGTCTACTACCGCTCAGAGACGTGTGGAGGTAGAGAGGACATCTCTATGGCAGTCTACTACCGCTCAGAGACGTGTGGAGGTAGAGAGGACATCTCTATGGCAGTCTACTGCTGCTCAGAGACCTGTGGAGGTAGAGAGGACATCTCTATGGCAGTCTACTACCACTCAGAGACATGTGGAGGTAGAGAGGACATCTCTATGGCACTCTACTACCGCTCAGAGACATGTGGAGGTAGAGAGGACATCTCTATGGCACTCTACTACCGCTCAGAGACATGTGGAGGTAGAGAGGACATCTCTATGGCAGTCTACTACCGCTCAGAGACATGTGGAGGTAGAGAGGACATCTCTATGGCAGTCTACTACCGCTCAGAGACATGTGGAGGTAGAGAGGACATCTCTATGGCAGTCTACTACCGCTCTGTAATACGGCTGATTGCATGAAGTCACATGAATGAGCGTGTCCATTGTAACCCCCTTAGTACACAAAACGTAGCGGTATCACACACCGCACATGAGGCGCTTAGCTTCCAGCGTCTCTGGATCTTCTACAGTAGTACGCGCTCGGCTACATGGCAGGAGATGACTTGTTATTATGCTCCTGCCACAAGCATCTATTATAAGGTGGTGACACTACTGATTCGCACCGTCACGGCACGCAGGATCTGTGTGACGTACGGCACCGGGTGTGTCCTCTCATGTCAGAGGGACCTGTAATCTGTAAATGAGGTCCTAGGGTGCCCTAAGGAATGCTGAAGACAGTGGAAGCAGCCAGTCTCCCCAGCCCCCTTCCCCCATAGCGTCGGTCCCTATCACTGTCCGGAGGCGTCTACTATGGCACCGATGGTCCCGCGCTTTCAGTAGTGGTCTCACTCCATCACTTTGACATTCGTCAGGAAAGGTGATGTTGGTTTACTGCTCTGCTGACTGTAGATGGCGGCAGGACACGTTCCTCCAGTACTTATATATGTCCTTACTACTGGTTCCAGCCTCTTCAGCCTCCATCTGTTCAGGACGCCGGCCCCAGCCAGTGGAGATCATTACCCACAATACTTCAGGAGACTCATTTTCCTGGACTGAGTGATGCAGTGACCTCACTTCCATTATGTGCAGCTGTTTACAGTCTGGGCTCAGACTCACAGGCCACCGGCCAACGGTGATGGCTTCCAGATGTTGCTTGTTCCTCGCTTCACGTTAATATCCGTCCTCTTTCAGCTGCATCTGATGGGGCTCTTCAGGGTCTTCTTTGGCATCATACTTCTCCCCCTGGAAGCTCGCAGGGATCACACACTCCATCTCAAGATCCTGGGTTAATCCTTATCTCAGTAGTTCGTGGGTATAAAGTCCTCTCATCAATCGACATCAGTGTATAGACAGGATGGTGTCCGTGTTGGAGACGTCATGACCAGTCTTCTGACTTACAGCATAATCTCCTTCAAGGCATGTCAAAGGCTGCAGCCCTCCCTTCATCAATATCAGATCCCCGGCACCCCCGCCGATCAGCTGTGCGAGCGCAGCCCTCCCTTCATCAATATCAGATCCCCGGCACCCCCCGCCGATCAGCTGTGCGAGCGCAGCCCTCCCTTCATCAATATCAGATCCCCGGCACCCCCCGCCGATCAGCTGTGCGAGCGCAGCCCTCCCTTCATCAATATCAGATCCCCGGCACCCCCCCGCCGATCAGCTGTGCGAGCGCAGCCCTCCCTTCATCAATATCAGATCCCCGGCACCCCCCGCCGATCAGCTGTGCGAGCGCAGCCCTCCCTTCATCAATATCAGATCCCCGTCACCCCCCGCCGATCAGCTGTGCGAGCGCAGCCCTCCCTTCATCAATATCAGATCCCCGGCACCCCCGCCGATCAGCTGTGCGAGCGCAGCCCTCCCTTCATCAATATCAGATCCCCGGCACCCCCGCCGATCAGCTGTGCGAGCGCAGCCCTCCCTTCATCAATATCAGATCCCCGGCACCCCCCGCGATCAGCTGTGCGAGCGCAGCCCTCCCTTCATCAATATCAGATCCCCGGCACCCCCGCCGATCAGCTGTGCGAGCGCAGCCCTCCCTTCATCAATATCAGATCCCCGGCACCCCCGCCGATCAGCTGTGCGAGCGCAGCCCTCCCTTCATCAATATCAGATCCCCGGCACCCCCGCCGATCAGCTGTGCGAGCGCAGCCCTCCCTTCATCAATATCAGATCCCCGGCACACCCCGCGATCAGCTGTGCGAGCGCAGCCCTCCCTTCATCAATATCAGATCCCCGGCACCCCCCGCCGATCAGCTGTGCGAGCGCAGCCCTCCCTTCATCAATATCAGATCCCCGGCACCCCCCGCCGATCAGCTGTGCGAGCGCAGCCCTCCCTTCATCAATATCAGATCCCCGCACCCCCCGCCGATCAGCTGTGCGAGCGCAGCCCTCCCTTCATCAATATCAGATCCCCGGCACCCCCCGCCGATCAGCTGTGCGAGCGCAGCCCTCCCTTCATCAATATCAGATCCCCGGCACCCCCCGCCGATCAGCTGTGCGAGCGCAGCCCTCCCTTCATTGTTTACTTGCTCGCCATCGACATTGCAGCAGTGAGCAGTGTAATAACAAGCGGTCACATTCACTTCTATGGGACGGCTTCTTTCCACTGCAGAGCCGTCCATAGACGCCACCACTGCAGAGCCGTCCATAGACGCCACCACTGCAGAGCCGTCCATAGACGCCACCACTGCAGAGCCGTCCATAGACGCCACCACTGCAGAGCCGTCCATAGACGCCACCACTGCAGAGCCGTCCATAGACGCCACCACTGCAGAGCCGTCCATAGACGCCACCACTGCAGAGCCGTCCATAGAAGCGACCACTGCAGAGCCGTCCATAGACGCCACCACTGCAGAGCCGTCCATAGAAGTGAAGCTTCTTGTAATCACACCTGATCACCGCTGCGATGGCAAGCAAGTAAACAATGAAGGGAGGGCAGCGCTCGCACAGCTGATTGGTGGGGTGCCGGGTGTCAGACTCCCTCCGTTCTGGTATTGCTGAAATAATCTGACGATAGGTCATCAATATTAAAATCCTGGAAAAACCCTTTAGCCTCCAGCTTTTTGGAAAATCCCATCATGCCCCAACAGCCTCACGTTGGTGTCCATTCATCTGTCACAATCTACACAGTTCGATGTTGTTTCCAGGATTTCCAGTTTAGTAATGGAGGAACACCACTGTTTCCTGTTCATATATCTGTGACCACTCACCTTGACCCATGCGACCACCAGTTAAGGCTTCTTTGGCACTTCCAAAGCCCAGCATTCTACAGACCACACTGGCTGCTTGCAGATCCCAGCGGTCATCGCACACGGTGCCCCACTGCCCATTCTTCAACACTTCAATACGACCCTCACCGGGGCGAGAACCTCCTTTCAGTCGGATGGTCTCCTGTAGGATAGAGCAGAAGACAATGATGAAGCCACAAGATGCGGCAGAGCCCAGTGATGCTTTTCACTTACTGACCTCTCGTTGCGGTTGTTGTACCACTTTCTTCTTCTTTACTGCTGTCTGAGCTGCATTTTGAGCTGCAAATACGGGCCCAAGAGTGCAACTTACAACCACTGGGCCCCCATCCTGGCAGGCAGCTGAGCTGTTCACTTTGTAGAACTCAAAAGGACACAGAGACAAGTGAACCTCTGTGCCTGAGCACTTCACCGAGTGCAAGCGAAACGATGGCTTCTGTTTGTCCAGATAGAGCCTGTGCATGAGAGATGAAGTAATAGGGAAACAAATTAACAAACCAAGGACAATGAACGCTAATCTGACAAGCTGAGCCAGTATAGGCATTGGACACCCATCTGAGAAGCTCAACCACAGTGGACAATAGACCCTCATCTGAGCAGCTCAACCAGTATGGGCATTGGACCCTCATATGTGAAGCTAAGTAAGTGTGGGCATTGAATCCCCATCTGAGAAGCTGAGGCAATGTGAACATTGGACCCCCATCTGAGAAGCTGAGGCAATGTGGGCAATAGTCCCTCATCTGAGAAGCTCAGCCAGTATGGGCAATAGTCCCTCATCTGAGAAGCTCAGCCAGTATGGGCAATAGTCCCTCATCTGAGAAGCTCAGCCAGTATGGGCATTGGACCCTCATCTGAGAAGCTCAGCCAGTAAGGGCATTGGACTCTCATCTGAGAAGCTCAGCCAGTAAGGGCATTGGACCCTCATCTGAGAAGCTCAGTCAGTATGGGCATTGGACCCTCATCTGAGAAGCTCAGCCAGTGTGGACAATAGACCCTCATCTGAGAAGCTCAGCCAGTAAGGGCATTGGACCCTCATCTGAGAAGCTCAGCCAGTATGGGCATTGGACCCTCATCTGAGAAGCTCAGCCAGTATGGGCATTGGACCCTCATCTGAGAAGCTCAGCCAGTATGGGCAATAGTCCCTCATCTGAGAAGCTCAGCCAGTATGGGCAATAGTCCCTCATCTGAGAAGCTCAGCCAGTATGGGCAATAGTCCCTCATCTGAGAAGCTCAGCCAGTATGGGCAACAGTCCCTCATCTGAGAAGATTAGCCAGTATTGGCATTGGACCCTCATCTGAGAAGCTCAGCCAGTGTGGACAATAGACCCTCATCTGAGAAGCTCAGCCAGTAAGGGCAGTAGTCCCTCATCTGAGAAGCTTAGCCAGTATGGGCAATGGACCCTCATCTGAGAAGCTCAGCCAGTATGGGCATTGAACCCTCATCTGAGAAGCTCAGCCAGTATGGGCAATAGATTCTAACCCTGCAATGGAAGGGTGGAGAATGGAGAAGGAGCCTTAGAAGGCTGAAGATAATTTTCCCTCTAGACAGATATAGGTCTCCTAATCTGCGGCCAGTGCTGTGAGGACAGTCACCTTTATATCGTTATACACACAATGAGTTGAAAATTACAATTTATAAGGTCCCATGTGAGAGATGACAACACCAATGTTACTAAGCCTTTCCTTGTTAGAGCTGATTACACTAGAACAGGCATGCTCAACCTGCGGCCCTCCAGCTGTTGTAAAACTACAACTCCCACAGTGCCCTGCTGTAGGCTGATAGCTGTATGGGGCATGCTGGGAGTTGTAGTTTTGCAACAGCTGGAGGGCCGCAGGTTGAGCATGCCTGCACTAGAAGAGCAGGTAAGATGACAACACTGTCCATAGCGACATGGAGACTGGACAGCAGAGGTTCTCCAGAGTGAGGTGGAGAGAGGTCTGTCTATGTAGAGGTTATTAATAATGATTACTGACCCCAGAGCACATCACACAGGCCTTCATATCATCATCACCACACCCAACATGCAAAGAGGAACTCCAGCAGGACCACCACAGCCCAGATGTAATCCGAGGCTGGAGCTAGGGATGAGCAGATGTAGGTCTTCAGTCCTGATGGCCCAATTATTGTAGGTTTGTCTCACTGAATGAGTTTTTACAAGACAGAGTTAGGCTACTTTCACACTAGCGTTCGGGGCTCCGCTTGTGAGTTCCGTTTGAAGGGTCTCACAAGCGGCCCCGAACGGATCCGTCCACTCCTAATGCATTCTGAATGGATGCGGATCCGCTCAGAATGCATCAGTCTGGCTCCGTTTGTCCTCCGCTCAGCAGGCGGACACCTGAACGCAGCTTGCATCGTTCGGGTGTCCGCCTGGCCGTGCGGAGGCAAACGGATCCGTCCAGACTTACAATGTAAGTCAATGGGGACGAATCCGTTTGAAGTTGACACAGTATGGCTCAATTTTCAAACGGATCCGTCTCCCATTGACTTTCAATGTAAAGTCAAAACGGATCCGTTTGCATTATCATGAACAAAATGGTAATGCAAACGGATCCGTTCTGAACGGATCTAAGCGTTTGCATTATAGGTGCGAATCCGTCTGGGCACATACCAGACGGATCCGACCTAAACGCAGGTGTAAAAGTAGCCTTATCTAATTATCCTCTGTGTGAGAAAGTAGTGCCCCCACATTGATCTGACTTCACTGAAGGAACATTTAGGAGGACCATTAATGCTTAGTCTGTAATAACTCTGGAGGTTCCCTGAGCCTCTCTTAGGGAGAACAGATATTATGGGGCTCTGCAGTAAGACAATGAATCCAAACACAAGGAGGAGTCCGGACCTGACCGCAAGAAGGATGACCGGACCATGCAGGAAACCTCCCATCAGTTCTCCTTCGTATAATAAGAAACCATTCAATGTGACAAATAGAGATCCAAAACAGTAGATAGCTGGAAGGGGGCAAAAACATTTTGGGAAAGCATCATATTGTGAAAACCTGCAAATGCTCAACTTTAGCCACAAGCCGTGACGGACACTGTGTGCCTGGTACCTGTTGTTGGTCTTCAGGTCCTTCTTTTGAGGATCTTGGTTAGGAGGGGATCTGTCAGACAGAGGGCAGCAAAACACAAAGTGTATAAGAAGGAGGATTCTGAATTTCAGCCGCAGGGCCAGATGTACTCTACGGGAGGTCTGGTCATCTCAACATTGATCACCTTGGAGCTCATATGGCCTGCTCCTCCCAGGCAGCACCCTTAACTACAGGAACATTCAAGTGTCACCTCACCAGCAGATTCTGTACTACAGGGAGCAATGTCCTGTTCACAGGAGAAGGGAATAGGACAGCGATGATGATCAGCTACAAGTACATGGACGGCTGAGATATCTGGTCTGAGGTTCCTTAGCAAAAATGTGTCCAGCTAAAGAAGTGCTAGGCCCAGACTCAGGGAAGTGCCCATGCTATGTCTCCAGTCCAACCTGTATTAGCCATGTGGACTAATGACTGATCTGGGTGCCTGCTGATATAAGCCATGAGCTGGTGCCAGAAGACCATCATAGTGGAGAAGCCTTTTGATCTTCGTGGGGCCTAGCTGTGGGGTAACTATGAAGGTGTCCACAGAGGCCACCCGGGTGAGCTGCAGCTGTAATCATGGACTCCTTATCATGTGTCCAGAAGGAACTTTATTCTCCAATTCTTACAGTGAAGGAATCACTTGAATAAACTCTCTGGATACCTTGGGCTTGGAGCCACCATCCTGGAGCCCCACTTAGAGGTGGTAGCGTGCAGGTAGTAAGAGGTCTTCTATAGAACTTGCCCATGCTATGTCTTCAGTCCAACCTGTATTAGCCACGTGGACTAATGACTGATCTGGGTGCCTGCTGATCCATGCCTTGAGCTGGTGCCAGAAGACCATCATAATGGAGAAGCCTACGTGTTTAGATCTTGATGAGGCCTAGCTGTGGGGTAACTATGAAGGGATCCGCAGAGGCCACCCGGGTGAGCTGCAGCTGTAATCATAGACTTCTTATCATGTATACAGACAAAAGTTTATTCTCCAATCCTTACAATGAAGGAATCACAGGAATAAACTCTCTGGGTACCTTGGGCTTGGAGCCACCATCCTGGAGCCCCACTTAGAGGAGGTAGCGTGCAGGTAGTAAGAGGTCTTCTACAGAACTTGCCCATGCTATGTCTCCAGTTTCTGTATTAGCCACATGGACTAATGACTGATCTGGGTGCCTGTTGATCCATGCCTTGAGCTGGTGCCAGAAGACCATCATAGTGGAGAAGCCTATGTATTTAGATCTTCATGAGGCCTAGCTGTGGGGTAGCTATAAAGAGGTCTGCTGAAGCTACCAGGTGAGGTGCAGCTGTAATCATGGACTTCTTATCATGAGTACAGACAGAAGTTTATTCTCTGATCCTTACAGTGAAGGAATCACAGGAATATACTCTCTGGGTACCTTGGGCTTGGAGCCACCACCTTGGAGATTCGTTTGGAGGCGTCTTGTTTCTTCACACGTCTGAGGACAGAGAATATTGAGGTGAATGTATGAGAACGTTGGGTTAGTAAACGCAGAATGTTATCAGAAGGGATGGGCAGATGCAGCGTGGCGATCAGGGATGGCAGGTTACAGCATGTTCCTCCAGACGTCACCATATTATCCAAGCGCTGAGCAGAGGTGTTACCCTGGGTATGTTCAGGGAGTATTGCTAGGCTAAGGTGTTAGGGCGTACTGCCAGAGTGGCCCCGGGGCCATCAGTGCTGCAGCTGATGTGGTTAATACAGCACATGGGAGTTTATTTGCCATCATGAAATAAACTGCCCGGAGTTACCTTCTGTGGCGACGCTTTGACTTGGTGGAACGTTTTTTGTTTGAAGACGTTTTAACTTCTCTGAAAAATGTGAGACGAAATGTGAAGAGTCAGAAATAAGTGGCCGAAATGGAACATGATGCCTGCTATCCCTCCACTCTGACTGACCAGGATGGGAACCACCAGAGGTGCAGCAGACACCAGGCCAGTGACACAAATCTCTGTCCAGAAGAAGACTACTACTGACCCCTGCTCATCGGGTAGACTGAGTTATGGAGAGCACCTGTGGATATGACAGATGAGGCAGCCAGTGGGCTCACCCTTCTGTTCCAGGTCATGTCCACCTGAAGTGGTCAGCCCACTAAATACCTGCTGATGTGCGGCTGGAGGTCTCACTTCCTGTGACATCACTACTTGAGGCAGCGGGTGTCCTCACCTGTGACTCTGCAGTCAACCACATTGCTGGACAGAGGAAAGAGGAGGAAAAGCAGCTGCCGACATCGGTCCCCTCCAAACCTCTGTCCTCCCCCAGACTCCTCTGTCCTATCCCCCAGACTAGGGTTGGGCGATATCAAAAATATTCCCACGATAACGATATTAAGAAATATTGATAAATACCCATTTAGAAAAAAATAAATAAAAAAACTTGGGGCCACAAGGAGACGTTATACTGTATGGGGGCAGCCACAAGGAGACGTTATACTGTATGGGGCGGCCACAAGGAGACGTTATACTGTTTGGGGGCAGCCACAAGGAGACGTTATACTGTATGGGGGCAGCCACAAGGAGACGTTATACTGTATGGGGGCAGCCACAAGGAGACGTTATACTGTATGGGGGCAGCCACAAGGAGACATTATACTGTATGGGGGCAGCCACAAGGAGACGTTATACTGTATGGGGGCAGCCACAAGGAGACGTTATACTGTATGGGGCAGCCACAAGGAGACGTTATACTGTATGGGGGCCACAAGGAGACACTATACTGTATGGGGGCAGCCACAAGGAGACGTTATACTGTACGGGGGCAGCCACAAGGAGACGTTATACTGTATGGGGGCAGCCACAAGGAGACGTTATACTGTATGGGGGCAGCCACAAGGAGACGTTATACTGTATGGGGGCAGCCACAAGGAGACGTTATACTGTATGGGGGCAGCCACAAGGAGACGTTATACTGTATGGGGGCAGCCACAAGGAGACGTTACACTGTATGGGGGCAGCCACAAGGAGACGTTATACTGTATGGGGGCAGCCACAAGGAGACGTTATACTGTATGGGGGCAGCCACAAGGAGACGTTATACTGTATGGGGGCAGCCACAAGGAGACGTTATACTGTATGGGGCGGCCACAAGGAGACGTTATACTGTATGGGGGCAGCCACAAGGAGACGTTATACTGTATGGGGGCAGCCACAAGGAGACGTTACACTGTATGGGGGCAGCCACAAGGAGACGTTATACTGTATGGGGGCAGCCACAAGGAGACGTTATACTGTATGGGGGCAGCCACAAGGAGACGTTATACTGTATGGGGGCAGCCACAAGGAGACGTTATACTGTATGGGGGCAGCCACAAGGAGACGTTATACTGTATGGGGGCAGCCACAAGGAGACGTTACACTGTATGGGGGCAGCCACAAGGAGACGTTACACTGTATGGGGGCCACAAGGAGACATTATACTGTATCGGGGCCACAAGGAGACATTATACTGTATGGTGGCCACAAGGAGACATTATACTGTATGGGGGCCACAAGGAGACATTATACTGTATCGGGGCCACAAGGAGACATTATACTGTATGGTGGCCACAAGGAGACGTTATACTGTATGGGGGCCACAAGGAGACGTTATACTGTATGGGGGCAGCCACAAGGAGACATTATACTGTATGGTGGCCACAAGGAGACGTTATACTGTATAGGGGCCACAAGGAGACGTTATACTGTATGGGGGCCACAAGGAGACATTATACTGTATGGTGGCCACAAGGAGACATTATATACTGCATGGGCAGACAGCGGGCCACAAGGAGACGTTATGTTCTGTATGGGATGGCCGCTAGGCAGGCAGTGGGATACAAGAGTCACTATACTGCATGGGCCACCAGGAGACATTATACTGTCTGGGACAACAGTTTGTAAACCCCCCCATCAGTATAATAATGTCTTGTGGCCCCCATACAGTAATGTCTTCTTCCTGCTCCTGTATGGGGGCCACAAGAAAAGACATTATACTATATGGGGGCCACAAGGAGACGTTATACTGTATGAGGCTATTATACTGATGATGACCTATTATAAGTAGATTGGCACACAGAGCATATTCAGAAAAAAAGAAGGAGAAATGCAGCAGAGATATCCGACATATGAACAGGAACCTATTATTGGCTACACCTGTAGAAACAAAGGGACAAAAACCAGAGAGACATCTAATCCTGAAAGAAAAAATATTTTTGTCACACAATACAGTAAGGAATACACCCAAATTTGCAACATCGTTAAAAAGCACTTCCCAGCGCTAGCATGTGACAAAATATGGGCATCCATGGCACAGAATGGCATCAAATGTGCAGCCCGGAAGGCCCCCACCATAGCCAGCTCCGGGGCCCATCTCTCTTTAAAAATGACAAGTCCCGAACAACACAAAGCACATGGCTGTCAACAACAGGAATATATAAATGCGGTCGCTCCATTTGCATCTGCTGTAGATATATGAAGATCCAGCACGAACGGCCAGGTTTTTAAAATAAAATCCTTTTTAAATTGTAACACTACCCATGTGATTTACTGCATAACATGCTACAATATGTGGGATGTACAACAAACGCAATAAAAACACGCATCAGAAAACATATATCCGACATACCGCACCATGAGAACCGCAACATATCTGCGGCAAGTCTCCATTTTGCCATGGTACATGGTGGTGATGTCTCCTATATGTCAGTACAAGGCATTGAAAAGGTTAAAAAACCAATAAGAGGCGGCGACAGAAAACGGAAACTCTTAAACAGAGAATGATATTGGATTTTCTGACTAAAAAAGTCGCCGGCCCCAAGGTCTAAATAAGAGACTGGATCTAATTCTACAGCATTAATCAAAAGTTTATCTCTCTTTTTTATTTTTTTCCTTCCTTTCCCTATTTTCTTTAATCTGTTGTTTTTTATGGATTATACGAATTGATTTTGGCATGTTTTTATCTATGCACACATTTGTGGAAGGGAGGGGTTGATTATCCCAGGTGAGGGATCCCCCCTCCTGACAGCGTATCTGAATCAGTCATGAGTAAGGGCTGAGATTGCGTTGTGCCCGAAACATGTCGACGCTGCTTTCTGGACCGGGATTTTATACTGAATATTCAATAAAGAGCCTTTTTGGATTACCACAACCACAAGCTGGACAAAACCCTATTTTTTCTTTATACTTCCGTATTTCTCCTGGTTCGGGTGAAGGAGTTGTTCCGTGCTACAACAGTGGAATCCTCGGCAGGTGAGAGCGGCTCAAAACCTTAGATTTTTTCATGATGATGACCTGTATATTATCCCCTAATGGCTGCTATGCTATCAAGTGCCATCACCCTGTGCAGTGCAGCTTGCAGGCAGAGCCAGGGCAGCAGAAGACCTAGACAACCTTTATTTCTGACACCCGGGTCTCCCACTCCTCTCCTCTAGGTTCTCCCACTCCTCTTCTCTAGGGTCTCTCACTCCTCTTCTCTAGGGTCTCCCTCTCCTCTCCTCTAGGGTCTCCCACTCCTCTCCTCTAGGGTCTCCCACTCCTCTCCTCTAGGGTCTCCCACTCCTCTCCTCTAGGGTCTCCCACTCCTCTCCTCTAGGGTCTCCCACTCCTCTCCTCTAGGGTCTCCCACTCCTCTCCTCTAGGGTCTCCCACTCCTCTCCTCTAGGGTCTCCCACTCCTCTCCTCTAGGGTCTCCCACTCCTCTCCTCTAGGGTCTCCCACTCCTCTCCTCTAGGGTCTCCCACTCCTCTCCTCTAGGGTCTCCCACTCCTCTCCTCTAGGGTCTCCCACTCCTCTCCTCTAGGGTCTCCCACTCCTCTCCTCTAGGGTCTCCCACTCCTCTCCTCTAGGGTCTCCCACTCCTCTCCTCTAGGGTCTCCCACTCCTCTCCTCTAGGGTCTCCCACTCCTCTCCTCTAGGGTCTCCCACTCCTCTCCTCTAGGGTCTCCCACTCCTCTGCCCCCACCTTCGCTTGGACATGGACTGCTGACTGACTTTGCCCGTCTCACTCCTGCTCGGCCAGTGAGCGGAGACTTCAATATGGGAGCGAGGTGGAGCTAGGGGCGGTCTCTCACTCCTCTTCTCTAGGGCAGTGTTTCCCAACCAGTGTGCCTCCAGCTGTTGCAAAACTACAACTCCCAGCATGCCCGGAGAGCCTTTGGCTGTGCGGGCATGCTGGGAGTTGTAGTTTTGCAACAGCTGGAGGCACACTGGTTGGGAAACACTGCTCTAGGGTCTCTCACTCCTCTCCTCTAGGGTCTCCCACTCCTCTCCTCTAGGGTCTCTCACTCCTCTTCTCTAGGGTCTCTCACTCCTCTCCTCTAGGGTCTCCCACTCCTCTCCTCTAGGGTCTCCCACTCCTCTCCTCTAGGGTCTCTCACTCCTCTCCTCTAGGGTCTCTCACTCCTCTCCTCTAGGGTCTCTCACTCCTCTCCTCTAGGGTCTCTCACTCCTCTCCTCTAGGGTCTCTCACTCCTCTCCTCTAGGGTCTCTCACTCCTCTCCTCTAGGGTCTCCCACTCCTCTCCTCTAGGGTCTCCCACTCCTCTCCTCTAGGGTCTCTCACTCCTCTCCTCTAGGGTCTCTCACTCCTCTCCTCTAGGGTCTCTCACTCCTCTCCTCTAGGGTCTCCCACTCCTCTCCTCTAGGGTCTCCCACTCCTCTCCTCTAGGGTCTCTCACTCCTCTCCTCTAGGGTCTCTCACTCCTCTCCTCTAGGGTCTCTCACTCCTCTCCTCTAGGGTCTCTCACTCCTCTCCTCTCCTCTAGGGTCTCTCACTCCTCTCCTCTCCTCTAGGGTCTCTCACTCCTCTCCTCTCCTCTAGGGTCTCTCACTCCTCTCCTCTCCTCTAGGGTCTCTCACTCCTCTCCTCTCCTCTAGGGTCTCTCACTCCTCTCCTCTCCTCTAGGGTCTCTCACTCCTCTTCTCTCCTCTCCTCTCCTCTAGGGTCTCTCACTCCTCTCCTCTCCTCTAGGGTCTCTCACTCCTCTCCTCTCCTCTAGGGTCTCTCACTCCTCTCCTCTCCTCTAGGGTCTCTCACTCCTCTCCTCTCCTCTAGGGTCTCTCACTCCTCTCCTCTAGGGTCTCTCACTCCTCTCCTCTCCTCTAGGGTCTCTCACTCCTCTTCTCTCCTCTCCTCTAGGGTCTCTCACTCCTCTTCTCTCCTCTCCTCTCCTCTAGGGTCTCTCACTCCTCTCCTCTAGGGTCTCCCACTCCTCTCCTCTAGGGTCTCCCACTCCTCTAGGGTCTCCCACTCCTCTCCTCTAGGGTCTCCCACTCCTCTCCTCTAGGGTCTCCCACTCCTCTCCTCTAGGGTCTCCCACTCCTCTCCTCTAGGGTCTCCCACTCCTCTCCTCTAGGGTCTCCCACTCCTCTCCTCTAGGGTCTCCCACTCCTCTCCTCTAGGGTCTCCCACTCCTCTCCTCTAGGGTCTCCCACTCCTCTCCTCTAGGGTCTCCCACTCCTCTCCTCTAGGGTCTCCCACTCCTCTCCTCTAGGGTCTCCCACTCCTCTTCCCCCACCTTGGCTTGGACATGGACTGCTGACTGACTTTGCCCGCATCACTCCTGCCCGGCCAGTGGGCGGAGACTTGAATATGGGAGCGAGGTGGACCTGGGGGCGGCAGCTGCAGGAAGTAATATGTACGGTACGCATATGCACAATGCAGGGGCGGGCTTACACAGATTTAGGAGCGGTAAGCGCGCATATGACCACTCCTATGACGTCACAAAATACCGCCGTTATTTGGAAACAGCAATATCGCTGTTTCTTAATACCGCAGTATATCGTTGACACCGGTTTACCCCTCTGTCCTGACACCGGTTTACCCCTCTGTCCTGACACCGGTTTACCCCTCTGTCCTGACACCGGTTTACCCCTCTGTCCTCCCCCCAGACCCCTCTGTCCTCCCCCCAGACCCCTCTGTCCTCCCCCCAGACCCCTCTTTTCCCTGAAGACACCTCTAACAGTCTGATATCTCTCATGGTAACAAAGGACCAACCATGTCCAGACCTAACACGTATGATCCCTCTTCTCCTTCGGACACTGGAGGAAACAAGAGACACATGGCCAATTCCCCACAGTTCAGGCAGTGCAGCCAGAGCGGGAGAGTGTAATACACAGTGTGGACACTAGAGGCACCACAACATCTATGTACAGGGCTTGATTACACGGGTGTGAACAGAGTCTGTCCTCATGGCCAGCAGTGTGTCTCCAGCACCTCAGCCAGCGCTGTGGGCAGAAACGGAAACCGCAATGGAATGTAAAGGAGCATGAGATTAAAGAGGAGGAGTACGGGAGGGTTTCATATCAGCAGACTCATCCTGTGACGGCCTATAAATAGACCCCATTATCATGGAGGGGATCTCCTCACTGCCAGCATTATACATCTCATCTACACTGAAGATCTGGGAGGGGATCTCCTCACTGCCAGCATTATACACCTCATCTATACTGAAGATCTAGGAGGGGATCTCCTCACTGCCAGCATTATACATCTCATCTATACTGAAGATCTAGGAGGGGATCTCCTCACTGCCAGCATTATACACCTCATCTATACTGAAGACTGGGAGGGGATCTCCTCACTGCCAGCATTATACACCTCATCTATACTGAAGATCTAGGAGGGGATCTCCTCACTGCCAGCATTATACATCTCATCTATACTGAAGATCTGGGAGGTGATCTCCTCACTGCCAGCATTATACATCTCATCTATACTGAAGATCTGGGAGGGGATCTCCTCACTGCCAGCATTATACACCTCATCTATACTGAAGATCTAGGAGGGGATCTCCTCACTGCCAGCATTATACACCTCATCTATACTAAAGACTGGGAGGGGATCTCCTCACTGCCAGCATTATATACATCTCATCTATACTGAAGATCTAGGGGGGGTTCTCGTCACTGCCAGCATTATACATCTAATCTATACTGAAGATCTGGGAGGGGATCTCCTCACTGCCAGCATTATACACCTCATCTATACTGAAGATCTGGGAGGGGATCTCCTCACTGCCAGCATTATACACCTCATCTATACTGAAGATCTAGGAGGGGATCTCCTCACTGCCAGCATTATACACCTCATCTATACTAAAGACTGGGAGGGGATCTCCTCACTGCCAGCATTATATACCTCATCTATACTGAAGATCTAGGGGGGGTTCTCGTCACTGCCAGCATTATACATCTAATCTATACTGAAGACTGGGAGGGGATCTCCTCACTGCCAGCATTATACACCTCATCTATACTGAAGATCTGGGAGGGGATCTCCTCACTGCCAGCATTATACACCTCATCTATACTGAAGATCTGGGAGGGGATCTCCTCACTGCCAGCATTATACACCTCATCTATACTGAAGATCTGGGAGGGGATCTCCTCACTGCCAGCATTATACACCTCATCTATACTGAAGATCTGGGAGGTGATCTCCTCACTGCCAGCATTATACACCTCATCTATACTGAAGATCTGGGAGGGGATCTCCTCACTGCCAGCATTATACATCTCATCTATACTGAAGATCTGGGAGGGGATCTCCTCACTGCCAGCATTATACACCTCATCTATACTGAAGATCTGGGAGGGGATCTCCTCACTGCCAGCATTATACACCTCATCTATACTGAAGATCTGGGAGGGGATCTCCTCACTGCCAGCATTATACACCTCATCTATACTGAAGATCTGGGAGGTGATCTCCTCACTGCCAGCATTATACATCTCATCTATACTGAAGATCTAGGAGGGGATCTCCTCACTGCCAGCATTATACATCTCATCTATACTGAAGATCTGGGAGGTGATCTCCTCACTGCCAGCATTATACATCTCATCTATACTGAAGATCTAGGAGGGGATCTCCTCACTGCCAGCATTATACACCTTATCTATACTGAAGACTGGGAGGGGATCTCCTCACTGCCAGCATTATACACCTCATCTATACTGAAGACTGGGAGGGGATCTCCTCACTGCCAGCATTATACATCTCATCTACACTGAAGATCTGGGAGGGGATCTCCTCACTGCCAGCATTATACATCTCATCTATACTGAAGATCTGGGAGGGGATCTCCTCACTGCCAGCATTATACATCTCATCTATACTGATGATCTGGGAGGGGATCTCCTCACTGCCAGCATTATACATCTCATCTATACTGATGATCTGGGAGGGGATCTCCTCACTGCCAGCATTATACACCTCATCTATACTGAAGATCTAGGAGGGGATCTCCTCACTGCCAGCATTATACATCTCATCTATACTGAAGATCTAGGAGGGGATCTCCTCACTGCCAGCATTATACATCTCATCTATACTGAAGACTGGGAGGGGATCTCCTCACTGCCAGCATTATACACCTCATCTATACTGAAGACTGGGAGGGGATCTCCTCACTGCCAGCATTATACACCTCATCTATACTGAAGATCTGGGAGGGGATCTCCTCACTGCCAGCATTATACACCTCATCTATACTGAAGACTGGGAGGGGATCTCCTCACTGCCAGCATTATACATCTCATCTATACTGAAGATCTAGGAGGGGATCTCCTCACTGCCAGCATTATACATCTCATCTATACTGAAGATCTGGGAGGGGATCTCCTCACTGCCAGCATTATACATCTCATTTATACTGAAGATCTAGGAGGGGATCTCCTCACTGCCAGCATTATACACCTCATCTATACTGAAGATCTAGGAGGGGATCTCGTCACTGCCAGCATTATACACCTCATCTATACTGAAGACTGGGAGGGGATCTCCTCACTGCCAGCATTATACACCTCATCTATACTGAAGATCTAGGAGGGGATCTCCTCACTGCCAGCATTATACATCTCATCTATACTGAAGATCTAAGAGGGGTTCTCCTCACTGCCAGCATTATACACCTCATCTATACTGAAGATCTAGGAGGGTATCTCCTCACTGCCAGCATTATACACCTCATCTATACTGAAGATCTAGGAGGGGATCTCCTCACTGCCAGCATTATACACCTCATCTATACTGAAGACTGGGAGGGGATCTCCTCACTGCCAGCATTATACACCTCATCTATACTGAAGATCTGGGAGGGGATCTCCTCACTGCCAGCATTATACACCTCATCTATACTGAAGATCTAGGAGGGGATCTCCTCACTGCCAGCATTATACATCTCATCTATACTGAAGATCTAGGAGGAGATCTCCTCACTGCCAGCATTATACATCTCATCTATACTGAAGACTGGGAGGGGATCTCCTCACTGCCAGCATTATACATCTCATCTATACTGAAGATCTGGGAGGGGATCTCCTCACTGCCAGCATTATACACCTCATCTATACTGAAGACTGGGAGGGGATCTCCTCACTGCCAGCATTATACACCTCATCTATACTGAAGACTGGGAGGGGATCTCCTCACTGCCAGCATTATACACCTCATCTATACTGAAGATCTAGGAGGGGATCTCCTCACTGCCAGCATTATACATCTCATCTATACTGAAGATCTAGGAGGAGATCTCCTCACTGCCAGCATTATACACCTCATCTATACTGAAGACTGGGAGGGGATCTCCTCACTGCCAGCATTATACATCTCATCTATACTGAAGATCTGGGAGGGGATCTCCTCACTGCCAGCATTATACACCTCATCTATACTGAAGATCTGGGAGGGGATCTCCTCACTGCCAGCATTATACATCTCATCTATACTGAAGATCTAGGAGGGGATCTCCTCACTGCCAGCATTATACACCTCATCTATACTGAAGATCTGGGAGGGGATCTCCTCACTGCCAGCATTATACACCTCATCTATACTGAAGATCTAGGAGGGGATCTCCTCACTGCCAGCATTATACATCTCATCTATACTGAAGATCTAGGAGGGGATCTCCTCACTGCCAGCATTATACATCTCATCTATACTGAAGATCTAGGAGGAGATCTCCTCACTGCCAGCATTATACACCTCATCTATACTGAAGATCTAGGAGGGGATCTCCTCACTGCCAGCATTATACATCTCATCTATACTGAAGACTGGGAGGGGATCTCCTCACTGCCAGCATTATACATCTCATCTATACTGAAGATCTAGGAGGAGATCTCCTCACTGCCAGCATTATACACCTCATCTATACTGAAGATCTAGGAGGGGATCTCCTCACTGCCAGCATTATACACCTCATCTATACTGATGATCTGGGAGGGGATCTCCTCACTGCCAGCATTATACATCTCATCTATACTGAAGACTGGGAGGGGATCTCCTCACTGCCAGCATTATACATCTCATTTATACTGAAGATATAGGAGGGGATCTCCTCACTGCCAGCATTATACACCTCATCTATACTGAAGACTGGGAGGGGATCTCCTCACTGCCAGCATTATACATCTCATCTATACTGAAGATCTAGGAGGGGATCTCCTCACTGCCAGCATTATACACCTCATCTATACTGAAGACTGGGAGGGGATCTCCTCACTGCCAGCATTATACACCTCATCTATACTGAAGATCTAGGAGGGGATCTCCTCACTGCCAGCATTATACACCTCATCTATACTGAAGACTGGGAGGGGATCTCCTCACTGCCAGCATTATACATCTCATCTATACTGAAGATCTAGGAGGGGTTCTCCTCACTGCCAGCATTATACACCTCATCTATACTGAAGATCTAGGAGGGGATCTCCTCACTGCCAGCATTATACACCTCATCTATACTGAAGACTGGGAGGGGATCTCCTCACTGCCAGCATTATACATCTCATCTATACTGAAGACTGGGAGGGGATCTCCTCACTGCCAGCATTATACATCTCATCTATACTGAAGACTGGGAGGGGATCTCCTCACTGCCAGCATTATACATCTCATCTATACTGAAGATCTGGGAGGGGATCTCCTCACTGCCAGCATTATACATCTCATCTATACTGATGATCTGGGAGGGGATCTCCTCACTGCCAGCATTATACATCTCATCTATACTGAAGATCTAGGAGGGTATCTCCTCACTGCCAGCATTATACATCTCATCTATACTGAAGATATAGGAGGGGATCTCCTCACTGCCAGCATTATACATCTCATCTATACTGAAGATCTAGGAGGAGATCTCCTCACTGCCAGCATTATACATCTCATCTATACTGAAGACTGGGAGGGGATCTCCTCACTGCCAGCATTATACATCTCATCTATACTGAAGACTGGGAGGGGATCTCCTCACTGCCAGCATTATACATCTCATCTATACTGAAGACTGGGAGGGGATCTCCTCACTGCCAGCATTATACATCTCATCTATACTGAAGATCTGGGAGGGGATCTCCTCACTGCCAGCATTATACATCTCATCTATACTGAAGATCTAGGAGGGGATCTCCTCACTGCCAGCATTATACACCTCATCTATACTGAAGACTGGGAGGGGATCTCCTCACTGCCAGCATTATACATCTCATCTATACTGAAGACTGGGAGGGGATCTTCTCACTGCCAGCATTATACATCTCATCTATACTGAAGATCTAGGAGGGGATCTCCTCACTGCCAGCATTATACACCTCATCTATACTGATGATCTGGGAGGGGATCTCCTCACTGCCAGCATTATACATCTCATCTATACTGAAGATCTAGGAGGGGATCTCCTCACTGCCAGCATTATACATCTCATTTATACTGAAGATATAGGAGGGGATCTCCTCACTGCCAGCATTATACATCTCATCTATACTGAAGATCTAGGAGGGGATCTCCTCACTGCCAGCATTATACATCTCATCTATACTGAAGACTGGGAGGTGATCTCCTCACTGCCAGCATTATACACCTCATCTATACTGAAGATATGGGAGGGGATCTCCTCACTGCCAGCATTATACACCTCATCTATACTGTAGATCTAGGAGGGGATCTCCTCACTGCCAGCATTATACATCTCATCTATACTGAAGATCTAGGAGGAGATCTCCTCACTGCCAGCATTATACACCTCATCTATACTGAAGATCTAGGAGGGGATCTCCTCACTGCCAGCATTATACATCTCATTTATACTGAAGATCTAGGAGGGGATCTCCTCACTGCCAGCATTATACATCTCATCTATACTGAAGATATAGGAGGGGATCTCCTCACTGCCAGCATTATACATCTCATCTATACTGAAGATCTAGGAGGGGATCTCCTCACTGCCAGCATTATACATCTCATCTATACTGAAGATCTAGGAGGAGATCTCCTCACTGCCAGCATTATACACCTCATCTATACTGAAGACTGGGAGGGGATCTCCTCACTGCCAGCATTATACACCTCATCTATACTGAAGATCTAGCAGGGGATCTCCTCACTGCCAGCATTATACACCTCATCTATACTGATGATCTGGGAGGGGATCTCCTCACTGCCAGCATTATACATCTCATCTATACTGAAGACTGGGAGGGGATCTCCTCACTGCCAGCATTATACACCTCATCTATACTGAAGATCTAGGAGGGGATCTCCTCACTGCCAGCATTATACATCTCATCTATACTGAAGATCTAGGAGGGGATCTCATCACTGCCAGCATTATACATCTCATCTATACTGAAGATCTAGGAGGGGATCTCCTCACTGCCAGCATTATACATCTCATCTATACTGAAGATATAGGAGGGGATCTCCTCACTGCCAGCATTATACATCTCATCTATACTGAAGACTGGGAGGGGATCTCCTCACTGCCAGCATTATACATCTCATCTATACTGAAGACTGGGAGGGGATCTCCTCACTGCCAGCCTTATACACCTCATCTATACTGAAGACTGGGAGGGGATCTCCTCACTGCCAGCATTATACATCTCATCTATACTGAAGACTGGGAGGGGATCTCCTCACTGCCAGCATTATACATCTCATCTATACTGAAGACTGGGAGGGGATCTCCTCACTGCCAGCCTTATACACCTCATCTATACTGAAGACTGGGAGGGGATCTCCTCACTGCCAGCATTATACACCTCATCTATACTGATGATCTGGGAGGGGATCTCCTCACTGCCAGCATTATACATCTCATCTATACTGAAGACTGGGAGGGGATCTCCTCACTGCCAGCATTATACATCTCATCTATACTGAAGATCTAGGAGGGGATCTCCTCACTGCCAGCATTATACACCTCATCTATACTGAAGACTGGGAGGGGATCTCCTCACTGCCAGCATTATACATCTCATCTATACTGAAGATCTAGGAGGGGATCTCCTCACTGCCAGCATTATACACCTCATCTATACTGAAGATCTAGGAGGGGATCTCCTCACTGCCAGCATTATACACCTCATCTATACTGAAGACTGGGAGGTGATCTCCTCACTGCCAGCATTATACACCTCATCTATACTGAAGACTGGGAGGGGATCTCCTCACTGCCAGCATTATACACCTCATCTATACTGAAGACTGGGAGGGGATCTCCTCACTGCCAGCATTATACACCTCATCTATACTGAAGATATAGGAGGGGATCTCCTCACTGCCAGCATTATACATCTCATCTATACTGAAGATCTAGGAGGGGATCTCCTCACTGCCAGCATTATACACCTCATCTATACTGAAGATCTAGGAGGGGATCTCCTCACTGCCAGCATTATACATCTCATCTATACTGAAGACTGGGAGGGGATCTCCTCACTGCCAGCATTATACACCTCATCTATACTGAAGATCTAGGAGGGGATCTCCTCACTGCCAGCATTATACACCTCATCTATACTGAAGACTGGGAGGGGATCTCCTCACTGCCAGCATTATACACCTCATCTATACTGAAGACTGGGAGGGGATCTCCTCACTGCCAGCATTATACACATCATCTATACTGAAGATCTGGGAGGGGATCTCCTCACTGCCAGCATCATACACCTCATCTATACTGAAGACTGGGAGGGGATCTCCTCACTGCCAGCATTATACACCTCATCTATACTGAAGATCTAGGAGGGGATCTCCTCACTGCCAGCATTATACACCTCATCTATACTAAAGACTGGGAGGGGATCTCCTCACTGCCAGCATTATACACCTCATCTATACTGAAGACTGGGAGGGGATCTCCTCACTGCCAGCATCATACACCTCATCTATACTGAAGACTGGGAGGGGATCTCCTCACTGCCAGCATTATACATCTCATCTATACTGAAGACTGGGAGGGGATCTCCTCACTGCCAGCATTATACATCTCATCTATACTGAAGATCTAGGAGGGGATCTCATCACTGCCAGCATTATACACCTCATCTATACTGAAGATCTGGGAGGGGATCTCCTCACTGCCAGCATTATACATCTCATCTATACTGATGATCTAGGAGGGGATCTCCTCACTGCCAGCATTATACACCTCATCTATACTGAAGACTGGGAGGGGTTCTCCTCACTGCCAGCATTATACACCTCATCTATACTGAAGATCTAGGAGGGGATCTCCTCACTGCCAGCATTATACATCTCATCTATACTGAAGACTGGGAGGGGATCTCCTCACTGCCAGCATTATACATCTCATCTATACTGAAGACTGGGAGGGGATCTCCTCACTGCCAGCATTATACATCTCATCTATACTGAAGACTGGGAGGGGATCTCCTCACTGCCAGCATTATACACCTCATCTATACTGAAGATCTAGGAGGGGATCTCCTCACTGCCAGCATTATACACCTCATCTATACTGAAGATCTAGGAGGGGATCTCCTCACTGCCAGCATTATACACCTCATCTATACTGAAGACTGGGAGGAGATCTCCTCACTGCCAGCATTATACACCTCATCTATACTGAAGATCTAGGAGGGGTTCTCCTCACTGCCAGCATTATACACCTCATCTATACTGAAGATCTAGGAGGGGATCTCCTCACTGCCAGCATTATACACCTCATCTATACTGAAGATCTAGGAGGGGATCTCCTCACTGCCAGCATTATACACCTCATCTATACTGAAGACTGGGAGGGGATCTCCTCACTGCCAGCATTATACACCTCATCTATACTGAAGATCTGGGAGGGGATCTCCTCACTGCCAGCATTATACATCTCATCTATACTGAAGATCTAGGAGGGGATCTCCTCACTGCCAGCATTATACACCTCATCTATACTGAAGACTGGGAGGGGATCTCCTCACTGCCAGCATTATACACCTCATCTATACTGAAGATCTAGGAGGGGATCTCCTCACTGCCAGCATTATACACCTCATCTATACTGAAGACTGGGAGGGGATCTACTCACTGCCAGCATTATACATCTCATCTATACTGAAGACTGGGAGGGGATCTCCTCACTACCAGCATTATACACCTCATCTATACTGAAGATCTAGGAGGGGTTCTCCTCACTGCCAGCATTATACACCTCATCTATACTGAAGACTGGGAGGGGATCTCCTCACTGCCAGCATTATACATCTCATCTATACTGAAGACTGGGAGGGGATCTCCTCACTGCCAGCATTATACATCTCATCTATACTGAAGATCTAGGAGGGGATCTCCTCACTGCCAGCATTATACACCTCATCTATACTGAAGATCTAGGAGGGGATCTCCTCACTGCCAGGATTATACATCTCATCTATACTGAAGATATAGGAGGGGATCTCCTCACTGCCAGCATTATACACCTCATCTATACTAAAGACTGGGAGGGGATCTCCTCACTGCCAGCATTATACACCTCATCTATACTGAAGACTGGGAGGGGATCTCCTCACTGCCAGCATTATACACCTCATCTATACTGAAGATCTGGGAGGGGATCTCCTCACTGCCAGCATTATACACCTCATCTATACTGAAGACTGGGAGGGGATCTCCTCACTGCCAGCATTATACATCTCATCTATACTGAAGACTGGGAGGGGATCTCCTCACTGCCAGCATTATACACCTCATCTATACTGAAGATATAGGAGGGGATCTCCTCACTGCCAGCATTATACATCTCATCTATACTGAAGACTGGGAGGGGATCTCCTCACTGCCAGCATCATATACAGTACCTCATGTTTATATTGATGACATCATGTGCCCCCTTTTTCTTACTTGTAAAAGTTCTTGTTGTACTTCTTGTCAGATGGGAATCCCATCATTCCACAGACCACGTGACTGTTCTTCTGGGTCCAACCCACATCACACACCTGTTCCCAGGTATCCCTGTATTTGATCTCTAGGATGCCCTCATTGATGGGTAGTCGGTTCTTGGCGCTGGCGATGACCGGACGCAATCGGATCTCCTCTAGCTGTCTCTGTTCTGCCTGCAGGAGAAAAATAACAACCAAGATCACAGCACAAGGAACCCTGCGGTGTCTGCAGATAGTGCTATTGGCCCCTGTTATCAGCCATGTCAGAGGGGAGGATGACTGTAGGACAGGAGAATACAGTCTATTGCTCCCTGTTATCAGCCATTTCAGGGGAGAGGATGACTGTAGGACAGGAGAATACAATCTATTGCTCCCTGTTATCAGCCATTTCAGTGGAGAGGATGACTGTAGGACAGGAGAATACAGTCTATTGCTCCCTGTTATCAGCCATTTCAGAGGAGAGGATGACTGTAGGACAGGAGAATACAGTCTATTGCCCCCTGTTATCAGCCATTTCAGGGGAGAGGATGACTGTAGGACAGGAGAATATAGTCTATTGCCCCCTGTTATCAGCCATTTCAGTGGAGAGGATGACTGTAGGACAGGAGAATACAGTCTATTGCCTCTTGTTATCAGCCATTTCAGGGGAGAGGATGACTGTAGGACAGGAGAATACAGTCTATTGCCCCCTGTTATCAGCCATTTCAGGGGAGAGGATGACTGTAGGACAGGAGAATACAATCTATTGCCCCCTGTTATCAGCCATTTCAGGGGAGAGGATGACTGTAGGACAGGAGAATACAGTCTATTGCTCCCTGTTATCAGCCATTTCAGAGGAGAGGATGACTGTAGGACAGGAGAATACAGTCTATTGCTCCCTGTTATCAGCCATTTCAGGGGAGAGGATGACTGTAGGACAGGAGAATACAGTCTATTGCCCCCTGTTATCAGCCATTTCAGTGGGGAGGATGACTGTAGGACAGGGGAATACAATCTATTGCCCCCTGTTATCAGCCATTTCAGGGGAGAGGATGACTGTAGGACAGGAGAATACAGTCTATTGCTCCCTGTTATCAGCCATTTCAGGGGAGAGGATGACTGTAGGACAGGAGAATACAGTCTATTGCCCCCTGTTATCAGCCATTTCAGGGGGGAGGATGACTGTAGGACAGGAGAATACAGTCTATTGCCCCCTGTTATCAGCCATTTCAGGGGAGAGGATGACTGTAGGACAGGAGAATACAGTCTATTGCCTCCTGTTATCAGCCATTTCAGGGGAGAGGATGACTGTAGGACAGGAGAATACAATCTATTGCCCCCTGTTATCAGCCATTTCAGGGGAGAGGATGACTGTAGGACAGGAGAATACAGTCTATTGCTCCTGTTATCAGCCATTTCAGGGGAGAGGATGACTGTAGGACAGGAGAATATAGTCTATTGCCCCCTGTTATCAGCCATTTCAGGGGAGAGGATGACTGTAGGACAGGAGAATATAGTCTATTGCCCCCTGTTATCAGCCATTTCAGCGGAGAGGATGACTGTAGGACAGGATAATACAGTCTATTGCCCCCTGTTATCAGCCATTTAAGAGGAGAGGATGACTGTAGGACAGGAGAATACAGTCTATTGCCCCCTGTTATCAGACATTTCAGGGGAGATGACTGTAGGACAGGAGAATACAGTCTATTGCTCCCTGTTATCAGCCATTTCAGGGGAGAGGATGACTGTAGGACAGGAGAATACAGTCTATTGCCCCCTGTTATCAGCCATTTCAGGGGAGAGGATGACTGTAGGACAGGAGAATATAGTCTATTGCCCCCTGTTATCAGCCATTTCAGAGGAGAGGATGACTGTAGGACAGGAGAATACAGTCTATTGTCCCTGTTATCAGCCATTTCAGGGGGGAGGATGACTGTAGGACAGGAGAATACAGTCTATTGCTCCCTGTTATCAGCCATTTCAGGGGAGAGGATGACTGTAGGACAGGAGAATACAATCTATTGCCCCCTGTTATCAGCCATTTCAGAGGAGAGGATGACTGTAGGACAGGAGAATACAGTCTATTGCTCCCTGTTATCAGCCATTTCAGAGGAGAGGATGACTGTAGGACAGAGGAATACAGTCTATTGCCCCCTGTTATCAGCCATTTCAGAGGAGAGGATGACTGTAGGACAGGAGAATACAGTCTATTGCTCCCTGTTATCAGCCATTTCAGGGGAGAGGATGACTGTAGGACAGGAGAATACAGTCTATTGCCCCCTGTTATCAGCCATTTCAGGGGAGAGGATGACTGTAGGACAGGAGAATACAGTCTATTGGCCCCTGTTATCAGCCATGTCAGAGGGGAGGATGACTGTAGGACAGGAGAATACAGTCTATTGGCCCCTGTTATCAGCCATGTCAGAGGGGAGAGGATGACTGTAGGACAGGAGAATACAGTCTATTGCTCCCTGTTATCAGCCATTTCAGAGGAGAGGATGACTGTAGGACAGGAGAATACAGTCTATTGCCCCCTGTTATCAGCCATTTCAGGGGAGAGGATGACTGTAGGACAGGAGAATACAGTCTATTGCTCCCTGTTATCAGCCATTTCAGGGGAGGATGACTGTAGGACAGGAGAATACAATCTATTGCTCCCTGTTATCAGCCATTTCAGGGGAGAGGATGACTGTAGGACAGGAGAATACAGTCTATTGCCCCCTGTTATCAGCCATTTCAGGGGAGAGGATGACTGTAGGACAGGAGAATACAATCTATTGCCCCCTGTTATCAGCCATTTCAGGGGAGAGGATGACTGTAGGACAGGAGAATACAGTCTATTGCCCCCTGTTATCAGCCATTTCAGGGGAGAGGATGACTGTAGGACAGGAGAATACAGTCTATTGCTCTCTGTTATCAGCCATTACAGGGGAGAGGATGACTGTAGGACAGGAGAATACAATCTATTGCCCCCT